>NW_024087110.1:0-16059 GCF_009730915.1 Dioscorea cayenensis subsp. rotundata
CTAGTATTTTTTTGTTTGTTGACTACTCCCTATTATGTATTTTTGCAATTTTAATTTTTGTTTGGATTGATGATGCCCCTTATGCCTTGCAGTGCATTAAGGGAGTTTGGTGAGTGATAAGTGTCTAAATGTAGGTGTTTTCATATATGTATCGTATGCACTTTGCATGTATTTTGTGAGGTTTGATGCCCTGCTTTCGCGCTTTAATCGCTCTATTATTTGCTTTGTAGGCATATGGAAGCCATGGAGAACAAGAAGATATCATTTTTGGCAATAAGAGAAGAAAATAGAATTTTCATACTACCCCCATACTACCCAGATGAGGGGGCCGTATGCACTCGTGAGCAAAGTGGATTGAGTTGGTGTTCTCGTCCAGATTTTACATATCTACCCAGATACGGGGCCGTATGGAGGCCGGATGCACCTCCCGTCTGAACGCGAATCTAGGGTTTCTGGGTGCTATACGACTCCCCTATATGACCCCTATACGGCCCGTATGCCCTCGGGGGTATATATACTCACTTTTAGGGCTGATTAAAAAGACTTTTTGTTGGCCGACTTTTTGGGAGATCATTTGGGAGATTTTTGGGCTGACCTTGGGGAGGAGAAGAAGGGCAAGAAAGCTAGAAGATCATTCAAGCCCAAGGTCCAAGGCTCTCAAGGCAAGAAGGCAACATCATTCAAAGGGAGATCGATCACGACTTGAAGGAAGGAGGAACCACTGCTAGAGGAAGCGCTATTCGGCATTCCTTTAGCGGGGAAGCGCTATTCGCATATTCTCGCCTCATCCTTCACCATTTCATCTAGGGAGTGTCATACTATGTCTTTTGTTTCATGTTTTTGCTTGGTTGTATGCTTTGTTATGAGATGATGACATCACTAGACCCCCAAGGCCACCGGGTGTTGGTGAACCTTGGGGGTTTTATCATGTATTTTGGATGATTACTTGTTAATTCTATGCTTGGGTATTTTTGAGATCTAATCCATTGTTTTCATGCTAAGTGTTACACCAAGGAGAAACCGTAGCTCTTTTATGAATGATGCATGTAGATGTGACTTGCTCGCATGTATTAGGTCATGAATGGATTAGAAGGGGATACTTGTATCATCACGCCAGAAATCGGGTGTTTGGTAGCCCTCCATGTAGGTTTAATCCGAAGAAGAGTAGGTTTATTCCTAAGCTGAGATTTCCTTGTACTTAATGCAATCGTAGGGAATATAGATTTGGAAGAAATTCCTATCTATGTTCAGAGTGGGATTAGGGTTCAATCGCCGAGAAATTGGGGTTGTTCTAATCTTGGAATCTCATGGTCCAATTTACCCTTGCATCTTTTAAATCATCATCCATGTTGCATGATAACCCCTCAAGGGATCCACATCCATAGGCCTTTGCACTTCATTGATTCTCTTGCTTGCTTATTGCTTGTTCTCTCTAATTTGCTAGCAAATCTTGTGTTTAGTTTTTATTTGTATTTAGTAGAGTAAATCCATCACTTAAGATCTTAGGCTAGATAATAGCTCGAGAAGGAGTAATAGGAGATCCTTAGCCCGTGGAATACGATCCTCGTGTCTTTGCACGAGGTATTACTTAGCGATCCCGACACTTTGCTGGGAAGCGATCAAGTTTTTAGCGCCGTTGCGGGGACATTAAGGAATTCTAGGAAACTTTTTAGATTATTACTCTAGCCATTTCATTCTTTTACTCATTTGTTGTTTTTTCTTTTTCCCTTGATCTTAACTTTCTATCAATTTTTTTCTTGGTTGTGCAAGGTACATGCGTATGACACGCTCGAATCCATCGACCTTTGATTACACCATACATGGCAAATCCGAACATCAAGTTGGAAGACTACGTATATAGATTTGACGTACCGGATTAATGGGCAAACCTAACTTCATGTTTCATAATTTCCGAATGATTGTCTAGATGCACTTTTACTATCGGGGGACCCTAGTATAGCTTATGATGGAAGTGACTGGCACACAGTGTTTAAGACCTTTTTGGAAAGTGGTGCCCCATCAGCGAGCAGAGGAAACATGTCACTAGCCGAACTCGCTTATGTTGACTACCGAGGGTCGAGATCCACCGCCATGAATCCCTACTACGGAGGATTGTATCGAAAATGGGCGGATGCTAGCATTGGTATGCAGAATCCGATGTGGAGCCTCGATGATTTGACAAAGATGAAAGTCCCGGATGTGGTACTAGATGTTGTGAATTTGGTGTCCATGGTATCGAAAAACAACTCGATGATATTGCGAGAGTCGTAACAGGGGTGATGGGCTTTGGAACAGAGGGTTACTCGCCATCAACCGAGGAAGCACCCGACTTGGAGTTAAAATCACTACCGGACTCATCTTGAATATGCTTTTTGGGAGAAAATACGCAGACTTCCAAATCATCATCTCTGCAAACCTATCAACTCGAGAGCGGAAGAATAGATTGGTGGATATGCTAATGAGGCACAAGAGCGCCGATTGCTTGGAAGATTGCGGATATAAAAGGGATTAATCCGTCTGTGTGCACTCACAAAATTCTAATGACAGATGAACACAAACCCAGAGCCTTGCCGCAAAGAAGACTCAATCCAAATATGAAGGAGGTAGTACGGGCTGAAATCATCAAGCTTCTCGATGCGGGTATTATCTACCCAATATCAGACAGTGAGTGGGTAAGCCCCGTGCAAGTGGTTCCAAAAAAAGGGGGAATGACTGTGATCACCAATGACAAGAATGAGTTAATCCCGACTCGTACAACTACCGGGTGGAGAGTATGCATCGATTATAGAAAGCTGAATGATGCCACCCGAAAAGATCATTTTCCCCTACCATTCATTGACCAGATGCTGGAGCGACTAGCTGGACATGCCTACTATTGTTTTTTGGATGGTTTCTCTGGCTATTTCCAAATTCCCATCGCCCCGAAGTTCAGGAGAAGACTACGTTCACTTGTCCGTATGGCACATTTGCTTATCGCCGCATGCCTTCTGGGCTATGTAACGCCCCAAATGACCTTTCGAGAGGTGTATGACGGCCATTTTTGAGGATATGGTAGAAGATTTTATGGAAGTGTTTATGGATGATGACACGTCCGAATATGCGTGTGTGTACCGCAAGTGCACGGGTGTCGAAGTAATAAATACCCGGTGAGTCGGGTAGTCGAATCCACAGGAACAGGGGCTACTAGTACTAACTTCTTCTCTCGCTATCTAGCCTAATGATAATGGGATAGTGTGGTGATCTAATATGCTAAGAGATGAACACCGGAGACAAATATGCAAGGGTAAAATGGAGGAAGAATCTCAATCGATAAAAGTGGGAGTATTCGGGCATTGCTCCCCCTAGGATTCGGTATTAGGTACGGATAAGCAAAGTGTTTCTATGATGAGTAAGTTAAGTCGTGGAAATCCAAACATAATCGGGTCTATCTCTAGATCACCGATACTAGTCCCCCTACGAGGTCCCGTGGAGAAATCGCTCAATCTCAACACCTCACACCACATATGACCGCAAAAGCACTCTAGGGATTCCAAATTGTGTATCCAATTCCTAAAGATTGATCCAACCCTAATTCCCGTGCGAAGGATCCTAACCCCCTACAAGGTCCCGGGCGGAGAAATCGAGCAATCTCACGCCTCCCACCAAATATGGTTGCATAGAGCTTAGGGAATGGAGATAGAATACACCAATCGGAGGGGAGAGGGATACTTCACTATCTCATGATTCACCCTCTCAACCCTCTTCAATCTTGAGGTTCTAAACCATAATGGAGATCTCTCTCCCACCAAGGCAACAAATCATGCAAATCCAATCAACCACAAGGATTAATTAAACAAACAAGCAATGAGAATACAAGATTAAAACTTAATCAAACTCGGATTAAATAGAAACACTAAGCAAATCCACAAAAGATGAGAATCCTAGGGTTCACAAGCCCAAATACCCTCTAGGGTTTTAGCTCTCCATGGAGCAACATACAAAACACACCATCAATGAATGAAAGTACATTAAAACCATAGAAATAAACCCCTTATGTATGAACTGATGGCCTTGATGGAGAGCTTCGACGTCTTGAAGGACCCACTCCGAAGCTAGGTTCACGGTGGCTTCCTTGATGCTATGACGGAGGAGGAATCGATCAAAGTTGGTGACGAAGCGCCTCCAAAGCCGCAAAGACCTCCTTTCCAAACCCTAGCCGTCTCACCCCTCAAGAGCCGCAAAAAGATGAGAAAGAATAGGGCAAAACGGCTATTTATAGGCCTCACAACGCTGCATCCGTTACTGCGGCCCCCGCACGCCGCTGCGGCTGCGAGGACTTTCCACGCGGTCGCTGCGGAATTTCAGCAGAGCGCGTGAACGAGTAATTCTGCTCGATGAATTCGTCTATGATGAATTCTGCTACAGACACTTTCACTCACAGTGATTTCCACAAACGCGATGATAAACAATCTCCTCTTAAGGCCACACGATCGGGCTACACGATCATATGGTAAAGCTATACGGCTTTTCCTTCATCAATGCGTCTTGAAAGGTCTTGAAATCTTTACAAAGAGGAGGAATGTGGAGACATGGCTGCCTTTGTGCCCTTCCATTAATAACTTGGCTTGCAAAACTATGGAAGTTGGCACACATCTCCTCATAAACGAACTCCTCTTGTGTCTTCCAACTTGATTTGTACAAGAACTCCCAATATTATGCCATGATAGCCTATCTTCGCTCCCTTTTGAAATCCTAATGCCTTCACAACCTATATGCATAAAAGAACACCCAATACACGAAATGAGACATAAACCGAATAAAATATGATGCTCAATGTATGTAAAACATGCATAAAAACATGTCTACTCAAGCACTTATCAAACTCCCCCACACTTAAGTCTTTGCTTGTCCTCAAGCAAAATTAAACATTATACCTATGGAAAGAAAAGAGAAGTGCTTGGCCTTAGGTTCACCAAATGAGTACAAGAATAAAATTCTACAGTCATGGAGAGAATCAAACACTAGACAAAACAATCAATGCTCTGGCAAACAATCCAATCAAAATTGAATGTGATAAAATCCGAATGCGTGTGTGTGTGAAAAACTCAACTCATGTCAACACTATGTCCACTACCAAGTTCTTATTAATATGGGAATTATTTATAAACAGAAAGAATAGGTAGTAGCTTCACACAACCTCTAAGGTAGCCCTTTCCCAAGATGCCTCCCGATTGGCTTTCACACTTTTGAGGTGGTAGCTCTTTCTACCGAGGATGGTAGCTTTCACACATCCCATGAGATAGCTCTTTCTCTCATTAGGGCATAACAAATATCCGACTTATGAGAGTAGCTACATACATCATGGGTGGTAGCTCTTTCCACCCCCTATGTACAAACAACAAACAATTTCCAAAATCAATTTTGATTTTTTCTGATTTTTTCTGATATTTATAAATAAAACTAGCATACTAAAGTTCCAAACATAATGAACTAGAGTCTTCATAGGTCTAATGAGTGAGAGAAGTGCACAAAGAGCAATCGGACAAAAATATTCAATGAAATTGGATGAAAACTAGAGCATGATAAAATCCATGTTTATACCCTCCAAAAACTAAGAATTAAACTCTTAACCCTAAGGTGAGCCTTCATTGGCAACAAGAGCATGCTCATGAAAACACAAGTAAAAGGTCATGTATAAGGTGAACCCTCCCCCACACTTAAGATGTACATTGTCCTCAATGTACGCATGCAAGCACAATAAAAATAATAACAATGGAAGCATAATGTGTGTGGGAATGCAATTAAAACAATACTCCCCTGAATTCCTCATTAAACGTTTGGTGAAGTCCAACTCAAGGGCGTGTTGTATAGGTTGTGAAGCTCACACAACCATGGGACAACGCACATGATCGTGTCTATGACTAAAACACCATCAACATCACTCTCAAGGCCATCTGCACGTAGATAAGGGGTTCAGTGAAGCTCAACAAAATAGAAAAGATGTACGAGTTCTTATAAGTAAACACATGAAGTACAAACTCGCACAAACAAAACCTAAAGTTAACTAAACTCTAAAAGATAAAATGAAACTAAAAAAAAAAAATGAAAACAAAAGTAAAGAAAACTAAAGAATCATGAGTGGGACGCTTCAAGCATCAACGTCGTCTTCTGGTGTTGCCGGTGTGCCAAAATAATCTTCTCATCCAAGGTTAACCGTATGAAATTCAAGCATTTTGGAACAAGTTTTTCGGTCCTTGGTGTCATACCTGCAAATAAAGCTTCAAAAAGAAGTCGGGTTAAGCATGAATTTGATGAGTCTAGTGGCTCCACGCGGGCGTGGAGGGCAAGCAGCAACACTTTTTCCGGCCTTATTGGGTGCTTTTTCCACTCCCACGCGGCGTATGGGGAAGCCACGCGCTCAGCGTGGGCGCGCTCGATCTCGGCCGAGGCGCCCGCACGGCCGCGTGGGCCAACCTGCTGGTCGGGCCAGCACGCTGGCAGCGTGGGCGCTGGGCCAGCGCGCTGCGCTGGGTCGAAGCGGTGCTTGCCGACGCCCAGCGGGCGCGTGGGCTGGTCGCGACCGCCCAGCGTGAGCCTTGATCGAGTCAGCCATCCCACGCGGGCGTGTGGGTCAAGCCACGCGCCCAGCGTGGGCACCCAACCATGGCCAAGAAACCATGATTGGGCTCCAACGCTCCAAAAAGTTTTTCGATCCATACATTCTAAAGTGTTTCTACATAATTTTTTCATGAAAAACAACACTTATAAACCAAGAAAACTTCATGGATTGGCAAAATAAGAGCATGGAGAAAATGGGAGAAGATGAAGCTTACCGGTGCAAATTGGTGAAGGAAACTTAATGCAAATGCCGGCAAAACACTTTTAAATCTCAAAGGAGTTGAAGAACTTAGTTTTGTGCTCAAAAGTTTGGATTCTTGAAGATGGAGAAGTGGGACATGAAGGGTATAAGTGATGAAGATAATGAAAAGTGACCCCTCATATTCTTATAAGCCACATGGGGGTGTGGAAATTCCACACCCCCGCGTGGGTACTGTACACGGCAGCATGGAAATTCCACGCGACCGTGGGAGCTGCAAAATTTCTGCAGACAGTCCACGCAAGGCTCCAAACTTCAAATTAACACTAATTCTTCAACTATAAACATGAATTACTCCCTAAACCATGCCACATACACAAAAATCAATTTAAATCACCAAAAATTTTCCATGAAAACTTCAACACCAACAAAAATTCATCAAAGCACCCACTCATGCATTTATTATTGCAGAAATGAAAATCTAAACTAGAAAACATTTAAAAACTTGGGTTGCCTCCCAAGAAGCGCTTGTTTTACGTCACTAAGCTTGACGTACCTCTTCCTTACCTTATGGAGGCTTGAAAAGAGTGTGTTCCTCCCGACTAGACATTGCATAGCTACTTCCTTTAAACCAAGAGTCAACTTGCCGGGATGAAGTATTTGTTGGAGAGTCCAACCATCTTACTTTTGGCCTCCAAGGAAACAATTTGGGTTGGGAATTGTCCAAGCTTAGCACAGGTGGGTCATTGGATGGCTTCAATCTCCTACCCACATCTTCTTCCCTTCCCAAAACCTCTCTCTTGCATTGTAAGAGTTGATCAATCCCAAAGAAAGATGCTTGTTCCATTAACTTGGGGTTTGCTTCTTCTTGTGTATTTTCAACTTGAGAGGAACATGAGACTAGCAAATCCCCTTCAAAATTTTCTCGCTCACAAGCACAATCTTCAGTCACACAATCCAAAATCTCAAATTGATATTCAATTTCTTTCTTTTCATTTTCCGCCCCAATGTACTCAATTTGCCCAATTTCTTCAATGTTGCTCATGGCCTCATCATGTCCCGGAGATACTTGCCTTGCTTGTTCAAATTCTTCTTTTTCCTTAGCAAGCATGTCCAAGATCTCTCCTAATTGATGTTCAATGTTTTTGATGGAGACCTCGTGACAACTTAATGTGGCCTCAATATTTTGGAAACGGGCATCGGTTGCTTCAATAAATCTCGGTAACACTCTTTCCAACCGAAGTACATCTTCTTCAACTTTCTCATCCCATTGAAGTTCTTGTTGAGGTGCTTCCCATTGTTGTCCATCAATATCCCACAAGAGGTTTGGATAGCTCCTTTGATTTGCATGATAGTTGATGCGATATGGATTGTGTTGTTGATGAACATTGATAAATTGATCAATTTTTGTAGTGAGAGCATCAACCTGAAAATATAATTCTACAGCTGGATTAATCATCATTCAAGTTCCATGCAAGGAAAAGTAAATAAGACAAAATAAAACAAAATAGAACGGTGGAAGAAGATAAAGTGAAATGGATGAAAACAAAATAAAAACCGATGAGAATGATGGAAGAAAAAGAAAGTGTGGAATAATAAAAAAAATAAAATGAAAAATGGATAAATGGCTAGAGCAACAAAGTCCTAGCGTTCCTAATATCCTGTTCCCCGGCAACGGCGCCAAAAACTTGACACGTCCGAATATGCGTGTGTGTACCGCAAGTGCACGGGTGTCGAAGTAATAAATACCCGGTGAGTCGGGTAGTCGAATCCACAGGGAACAGGGCTACTAGTACTAACTTCTTCTCTGCTATCTAGCCTAATGATAATGGGATAGTGTGGTGATCTAATGTGCGAAGAGATGAACACCGGAGACAAATATGCAAGGGTAAAATGGAGGAAGAATCTCAATCAGTAAAAGTGGGGTATTCGGGCATTGCTCCCCCTAGGATTCAGGTATTAGGTACCGGATAAGCAAAGTGTTTCTATGATGAGTAAGTTAAGTCGTGGAAATCCAAACATAATCGGGTCTATCTCTAGATCACCGATACTAGTCCCCTCACGAGGTCCCGTGGAGAAATCGCTCAATCTCAACACCTCACACCACATATGACCGCAAAAGCACTCTAGGGATTCCAAATTGTGTATCCAATTCCTAAAGATTGATCCAACCCTAATTCCCGGCGAAGGATCCTAACCCCCTACAAGGTCCCGGCGGAGAAATCGAGCAATCTCACGCCTCCCACCAAATATGGTTGCATAGAGCTTAGGGAATGGAGATAGAATACACCAATCGGAGGGGAGAGGGGATACTTCACTATCTCATGATTCACCCTCTCAACCCTCTTCAATCTTGAGGTTCTAACCATAATGGAGATCTCTCTCCCACCAAGGCAACAAATCATGCAAATCCAATCAACCACAAGGATTAATTAAACAAACAAGCAATGAGAATACAAGATTAAAACTTAATCAAACTCGGATTAAATAGAAACACTAAGCAAATCCACAAAAGATGAGAATCCTAGGGTTCACAAGCCCAAATACCCTCTAGGGTTTTAGCTCTCCATGGAGCAACATACAAAACACACCATCAATGAATGAAAGTACATTAAAAACCATAGAAATAAACCCCTTATGTATGAACCGATGGCCTTGATGGAGAGCTTCGACGCCTTGAAGGACCCACTCCGAGCTAGGTTCACCGGTGGCTTCCTTGATGCTATGACGGAGGAGGAATCGATCAAAGTTGGTGACGAAGCGCCTCCAAAGCCGCAAAAGACCTCCTTTTCCAAAACCCCTAGCCGCCCTCACCCCTCAAGAGCCGCACAAAAGATGAGAAAGAATAGGGCAAAACGGCTATTTATAGGCCTCACAACGCGTCTGTCACGTGCCCCCACGCGCCCGCGTGGATTTTCCACGCGCCCGCGTGGGCTGCAGGAATTTCCACGCGGTCGCGCGGAATTTCCGCGCGGGCGCGTGAACAGTAATTCTGCTACAGTAATTCGTCTACAGTAATTCTGCTACAGCACTTTCACTACAGTGATTTCCACAAACGCGATGATAAACAATCTCCTCTTAAGGCCACACGATCGGGCACACGATCATATGGTAGGCTATACGGCTTTTCCTTCATCAATGCGTCTTGAAAGGTCTTGAAATCTTTACAAAGAGGAGGAATGTGGAGACATGGCTGCCTTTGTGCCCTTCCATTAATAACTTGGCTTGCAAAACTATGGAAGTTGGCACACATCTCCTCATAAACGAACTCCTCTTGTGTCTTCCAACTTGATTTGTACAAGAACTCCCAATATTATGCCATGATAGCCTATCTTCGCTCCCTTTTGAAATCCTAATGCCTTCACAACCTATATGCATAAAAGAACACCCAATACACGAAATGAGACATAAACCGAATAAAATATGATGCTCAATGTATGTAAAACATGCATAAAAACATGTCTACTCAAGCACTTATCAGATGATTTCTCCGTCTTTGGTGATTCTTTCGATGTGTGCCTCAAGAACCTTGAGCGGGTCCTCATTCGATGTGAAGAGACCAATCTTGTGCTAAGTTGGGAGAAGTGCCATTTCATGGTCCAAGAGGGGATAGTCTTGGGTCACAAAAATTTCGAAAAGATGGAATTGAGGTCGATAAGGCAAAGATCTCCACCATCGAAAAAGTTACCACCTCCAAATTCTGTGAAGGCCATAAGAAGTTTTCTGGGACATGCCGGGTTCTATCGAAGATTCATCAAAGATTTTTCCAAAATTGCTAGACCCCTAACAAGGTTGTTGGAAAAAGGATGTACCATTCGAGTTCAATAATGATTGCATGACATCCTTCATGACACTCAAGGAGAAACTAATTCGAGCACCCATCATGGTAGCTCCAGATTGGGACTCTCCATTCGAATTGATGTGTGATGCTAGTGACTTTGCAGTTGGGGCGGTGCTTGGTCAGCGGCGAGACAAACATTTCCATCCCATTTACTACGCGAGTAAGACTCTAACGGGAGCCCAAGCAAATTACACTATGACTCGAGAAGGAACTACTTGCCGTGGTATTTGCCTTCGATAAATTCCGTCATATTTGGTTCTTTCTAAAGTGGTGGTGTACACCGATCATTCGGGCGTTGAGGTACTTACTTAGCAAATCAGATGCCAAACCACGCTTTGATAAGGTGGGTCTTATTGCTTTCGTGAATTTGACCTTGAAATTAAGGACAAGCGGGGAGCAGAGAATCTTGCAGCTGATCATTTATCCCGTTTAGAGGGTTCTGGCACAGAAACTATAAGAGAAAAGGACATTAATGACTCATTCCCTGAAGAACGCTTGTATAATATTCAGGTGGTAGAAGAGAAGGAACCACCCTGGTTTGCCGATTTTGCTAATTACTTGGTTGGTGGGGTTATCCCGAAATGGTTTACATATCAACAAAGGAAGAAATTTTTCTCTGACCTTAAGCACTACATTTGGGAAGATCCTTACCTTTTCCGAGTTTGTTCCGATCAGGTTGTTCGAAGATGTGTTTCTAGGGCAGAAGGTCTAAGCATCTTGAGGCATTGCCACTCAGGACCCACTGGTGGCCATTATGATGCAAATAGAACAACAAAGAAAATCCTTGATGCAGGTTTCTATTGGCCTTCGGTATTCCATGACACACAGAAATTCATTCAAGCTTGTGATAGATGTCAGCGGGTCGGCAACATATCTCGCCGGGACGAGATGCCCCAAAATTGGAACCAAGCTTGTGAAGTCTTTGATGTGTGGGGGATTGATTTCATGGGACCGTTCCCGAGCTCCCATGGAAACAAGTTCATTCTCGTGGCGGTCGATTATGTGTCTAAATGGGTGGAGGCTCAAGCCTTGCAAACAAATGATGCGAGGGTGGTGGTGAAATTCTTGAAGAAATTATTTTCCAGGTTCGGTGCACCACGGGCTATCATTAGTGACAGAGGCACTCATTTCTGTAATGCCCAATTCACGAAAATATTGAAGCGCTATGGAGTCTCCCATAAAATGGCAACAGCATACCACCCACAAACTAGCGGGCAAGTAGAAGTTTCCAACAGGGATTTAAAGCGAATCCTGGAGAAGACGGTATCTCAGAACCGAAGAGATTGGGCAGAGCATCTCGATGACGCTCTCTGGGCATACAGAACAGCCTACAAAACTCCTATTGGAATCACTCCGTATAGACTAGTCTATGGAAAAGCTTGCCATTTACCAGTTGAGCTCGAGCATAAAGCCTATTGGGCTATTAAGTTTCTAAATCTCGACTCTTCTCTTGTAGGTGGCAAGAGGAAACTCCAACTGAATGAACTTGATGAGTGGCGCTGCACGGCATATGAGAGTTCGAAACTCTATAAAGAAAAAGTAAAGGAGTACCACGACAGACGCATCAAGCACCCTAAGCAATTTCACAAGGGTGATCAAGTCCTACTGTTCAACTCTAGGCTGAAATTATTTCCGGGGAAGCTAAGATCACGTTGGTCAGGTCCATACAAGGTTACTCAAGTCTTCCCACATGGAGCGGTTGAGGTAACCCACCCGGAAAACGGCACTTTTAAGGTCAATGGGCAACGATTAAAATTTTACTTCAATAACAACACTTCAAAGGAAACCGGGGGTGGTATCAAACTCTTTGAGCCCCCATGAGGTAAGGAATGAGGTACGTCAGGCTCGTGACGTTAAACAAGCGCTTCTTGGGAGGTAACCCAAGCGTTCGGTGGTCTTTGCTTGCATTTTTCGTATTTTAGTTCTTAGTTCATTTCAATTCGCGTATTTCTTAGACTTGTTTGTTTTTGAATAAGTTCATGCTCACACACTTGGCACAATGCTCTATCATTTTTATTATGGTATATTTGTGCAACTTCTTGAGAAACTCATGTTTAGGTGTTAATTCACGCACTAGATCGTCGTTTTATTCATTTCATTCATTTTTGGAGTAGCCTTCGACCTTGCCATACCATGTTTGCATCATTTGGAGCAGGTTTTCAAAGTTTTGAGTGAGTTTAATAGGTTTACGACCTTACTAGACCGTATGGAGGTCGTCTGAGATGAACACAGAGCAATTCCGAGGCTCTGTGCCATCTCAGACGGCCCCCCATACGGCCCCCATACTGGACTGTCTGGGATGCCATCCAGAATGCCCGAGAAGCCTTCTCAGGCCATACGGCCCCCATACGGGCCGTATGGGGGCCATATGTCTCGGTCCTTGCCCATTTAACCCTCATCTCTCTTCTCTCTCTTCTCTTTCTTCCATTCTCTTCTTTTCTCTCTTTGTCCACCGACTTTTTCTCTTCTTTCTCACTCATTTCTTGGCCAAATCTCCTCATTTTTTTCTCCTAAATCTTCTCCTCATCCATTTGAGACGTTGATCTAGTAGTTTTCCTCGAGTTTAATGCTAGTTTTCTCAAGATTTCGTCGGTATGCTTTTTCAATGCCCTAGTTTTATCTTTTTCATTTCTTGGGCATTCTTGGAGTTTTTGTGTGGAATTTCTTTAGCATTTTGCTTGGTTTGGATGGTGTGATTGTTATGGATGAAGTATCCCTTGAATTTATGTAAAAAATTTTCGATTTTCATGTTTTTGGGGAGGTTCTGCCGAAATGAACAGTAACCATACGGCCCCCATACGGCCGTATGGACACTTTACATCATAATTTTCATTGTTTCTTCATCTCTTACACTACATTTTGAATCATATTGGATTCCTCTATGCTTGATTGAGTTTTTCATGGTTTGTAGGAATTTTGGGGATGAAGAAATTAACAAGAAACCATGGAGTGATATTTACACCACACGGGATGACCACATGGAACAAGATGTCATTTTTGTTATGAGAGACTTAATTCTAAGGACAAGGATGAGCATGGACACCTAGCATTTACTTTAGTTTGCTTTTGTTTTGTATTTTTTTGTTGTATTTTGTTGAGTCTCGCATGGTTCTACCCCTACCGACTTGTGTTGTCGAACTCTATGTTATTTTTCATCTTTGTGTTTTTGTTGACTACTCCCTAGTTTTTTTCCCTTTGTGCTTGTATTTTTAAAATCTTTATGGAATGATTATGCCCCCTTTTTGCCTTACAGGGCATTGAGGGAATTTGGTGAGCTTTCCTAGTTTTAAATGGAGGTCGGACAAGACGAGTATTGCTCACCACACCTTTTGTCGAGTCGCACTCTTTACGACGAACACAAGATAAACCGGGGAAGTTTTGTTTTTTTCACCCTCCTCTATTATTATTTGCATTGGCCCTTCTTGCATGTTTTTTTCATGATTAGTATACATTGAGGGCAATGTACAACACTAAGTGTGGGGATGGGTGCATTTCATGTTTTAGGAACATTGTTTACATGCTAGTGTTACAAATGATGGCTTTATTCATTCTTGTAAGATTCTTTTTAGCTTGGACTAATGATGGATGTGAGTTACTTGTTTTTATGCTTTTATTGAATCTCGTTTCACCCATAGTATTGTCTTGTGCATCGAATTTTTTTGTCGATGCCCTCGGAATAGCCAATGTGACTACTCTAACTCTCTTGTATGCTTAACACACTACTTTGAGTACTTGGCCTTAGAACACTAAGTTCTATCCTTCAATGTTTTCTTAAGAACTTCTAAGTCTTGTTGAGCTAATCCTAGTTTGTGGTATGTAGTATACCTGAAAGATGTGATCTAGGGTGAAAGTAAAAATAAAAATATAAAAAAATAAAAAGAGAAAAATGAGTCTATGTCGTGATTCCTCCGCTATTGAAGCATGAATGCGCTCTATGTAGATCATGAATCGAGTAGTTGGGTGGCTCTTGTGCCTAACCAAAGCATGTGCATCCTCCGTAAAAGATTTTTTAAAATGATTTTGATGCAGCCTACGTTAGTCGGACTCGATGTTGAATATTGAGTTGAAAAATAAAAACCCTAGTGATCTTTTTGAGTACCTACCAAAGGTTTTGAAAAGAAAAAGGATTTAGTTTCAAGCTATAGAATTAGAAGGATCTTACTTGGCCATTGAAGTAGCACTTAGTAGTTTAAGACTTAGTGTTCTTTGTATGTGGAGTGATTAGCATCTAGAGTCAGATCTTGATTGAAGTCTTGAGCTAGACCCGGATCGAGGGCAAATGAGATAAAAGGATTCACTTACACTGCATATACATATTAGGGGTGAGACAGGATATTTTTTTATTATGCTTAATGACTATAACTCAACATCTATGTTTCATTATCCTTTGCTTTTGGAATCTTATATTTGCTTGAGCCGAGGTATTGCATTTAGCCACTTCATCTCTTTGTTTTTTTCATGAGTTGTTTGCTCGGGGACAAGCAACGCTTAAAGTGTGGGGATGTTTGATAAGTGTCTAAATGTAGGTGTTTTCATATATGTATCGTATGCACTTTGCATGTATTTTTGTGAGGTTTGATGCCCGCTTCAGCTTAATCGCCTATTATTTGCTTTGTAGGGCATATGGAAGCCATGGAGAACAAGAAGATATCATTTTTGGCAATAAGAGAAGAAAGCAGAATTTCATACTACCCCCATACTACCCAAGATATGGGGGCCGATATCTAGTATAGCTGATGGATTGAGTTGGTGTTACGTCCAGATTTCCATACTACCCAGATATATGCAGGCCGTATGGAGGCCGTATGCACCCCGTCTGAACGCGAATCTAGGGTTTTCGTGGTGCTATACGACTCCCCATATGACCCCTATACGACCCGTATGCCCTCGGGGTATATATACTCACTTTTAGGGCTGATTAAAAGACTTTTTGTTGGCCGACTTTTTGGGAGATCATTTGGGAGATTTTTGGGCGACCTTGGGGAGGAGAAGAAGGGCAAGAAAGCTAGAAGATCATTCAGCCCAAGGTCCAAGGCTCTCAAGGCAAGAAGGCAACATCATTCAAAGGGAGATCGATCACGACTTGAAGGAAGGAGAACCACGGCTAGAGGAAGGCGTCATTCGGCATTCCTTTAGCGGGGAAGCGTCATTCGGCATATTCTCGCCTCATCCTTCACCATTTCATCTAGGGAGTGTCATACTATGTCTTTGTTTCCATGTTTTGCTTGATTGTATGCTTTGTTATGAGATGATGACACTACTAGACCCCCAAGGCCACCGGGTGTTGGTGAACCTTGGGGGTTTTATCATGTATTTTTGGATGATTACTTGTTAATTCTATGCTTGGGTATTTTTGAGATCTAATCCATTGTTTTTCATGCTAAGTGTTACACCAAGGAGAAATCCGTAGCTCTTTTATGAA
>NW_024087111.1:0-430 GCF_009730915.1 Dioscorea cayenensis subsp. rotundata
CGATCCGAACACTCTTCTCTTAAGGCATGTCCGGGCACGTCCATGTGGTAGGCTATAAACTTTTCTTCATCGTATCTTTGAGAGGTCTTGCAATCTTACAAAGAGAAGGAATATGAAGATGTGGGTGCCTTTGTGCCTTTCAAATGGTGAATGACTTGAATCTTCTTGGAAGTTGGCACACATCTCCACGTTTATACTGCTCGTGTCTTGGTCCTTGAATTGAACAAGAACTCCCAACATTTTGTCTTTATAGCTTATCTTTGCTTCTTTTACTCTTCAAGGCATTCACACCTATATGCATAAAAGACACCAAATACACAATATGAGACATAAACCACAGTAAAATGATGCTCAATGCATGTAAAACATATATAAAAATATGTCTACTCAGCTTCCTCTATCCTCGACTCATCCTCTCGATCCTCTCCAA
>NW_024087112.1:0-25692 GCF_009730915.1 Dioscorea cayenensis subsp. rotundata
TGTGCCCCTGTTAAGTCAGTAAAGTGCGCAATGAGGACATGCACTTGAGGATTTTATATTGGCGTCATGCACCAAATCACCGTCCACATAATTAACTCATGCATCATTGGAGATAGGCTGCGCTATATGGCATATGAGAAATAATCTTCTAAATGCAATACAAGATCTTTATCTATATGCAAATTCTCAGGTTTATGAGGGAATTCTTGAATCATTATAATGTTTACAAATTACGCTCTGGCAAGGCCTCCTATTGATATTTGCTAGGCTGCATGGCTGATTTGTAATACTTTTCTGACAATGCAGCTATTGGCCTCCCAAAAGAGAGGATGATCTACGGTTTCTTGGATGAAGTTGGCAGTAAGATCTATCCTCAGACTTCCTTGTTATGCCCGGCAGTCATTTGCAGAAAAGTTTCCGCAGATGCATCGCACAACAATTGACCTTGTTGAGAAGATGTTGACATTCAATCCAAGCCAGAGAGATAACTGGTATGCATTTGCAGTCTGTGCTAGCTTAGTTTTTCTATTGATTAATTATGATAGAAAACTGAACAACTATTGTATGCTATATTGGCAAAAGAAAGAATGACAGTCTGATTATTTATTGAGGATATATATTTCCTGACCTAAATTTAGAAATAATATACCACAGATATCCATGGATTTAAGTACCTGGACTGCTATTGGAAAAATAAAAGGTTGATAACCCATATACCCCAATACCCTTTTCAACATCTGCGTGTGCTATTGTTCTCTCGTTGCTTCTAGCTTCTTGAATGTGTTGGGTTATGGATGGAGGCCACAAACTAGGAGATGGAAGACATAGTTGTATTTTTACACAGCGGAATATAGATGTGTCATGGCCCATGTGGATTAGTAACAGAAAATGATGAACAAGTACCTTCAAGTGATTACTGGTCGATTTTTTCTTCAAATCTATTAAACCCAGAAAAGCAAGAGGCTCTTGAACGTATTTTCTGTTTTCAGTCTTTTAGCTTAATGAAGTGATTGCTATTGCATACTGGTGTATTTGACTCTAGAAATTAATAGTGAATGATGATACCTATATTTTTATGCTTCACAAATATGCAATCAAGACAGATGGCTACAACAAGGATGTAATACAATGTAAGAGGTTAAAGAAACTTTTTTATTTTCGACTTGGAATGTAATGCATTTTAAAATACTTTTGTTTGACAAATTCTGCTGAACTTTCTTCAAGTTTTCATTCTAAATACATAATCTTCATAAAATACAAAAAGTCTGATAGTTTAGTAAGGACATGAATCCGATGTCATTGTGAGGACATTTAAACCATCCATTATGTCACATGTGTTTAATGTGAATGAATAACTTCCATGGTTGTTACTTTTTTGTTGTTCTTTCCTTGCAAAATGATCATACTTTCTTACTTTGATTAACAAGCAAGTTGTTTCTTTTTTTTTGGGCATATGCAGTAGAAGATGCTCTTGCACATCCTTACTTTGCATCCCTACATGACACAAGCAATGAGCCAGTATGCATGACGCCCTTCAGCTTCGACTTTGAAAAGCACCAACTCACTAGGGAGCATGTGAAGGAGCTAATTTACCGAGAGGCCCTTGCATTGAATCCTGAGTACCAGACCTAAGAGCTTTGGAAATTTTAATTTACAGTAGGAGCTAATTTATAGCTGTGTCTTAAGAACCTTCGGTTTGTGTGGATTTGTTTGCAACTGTTGTACATATCTGCAGTCTTTTTCTTTTACCAAACTTAAATTCAACCTGAATCTTAAGAATGATGGTGAGAAGTCATGCTTTTTATTCAAATTTAACTCATTGTCTGATCATTTTATTTGTCAACAATTTAGGGTGCATGAAGTGTGAATAAATCTGCAATAATCAGGCGATTTTGAAAGTGTTATATGAAACTATATCTTAACCGGGGCCTTCGGCGTCCAAAACTCTGATTCGGCCCTGCTGGCAAAGTGAACGGGTGGGTCGGGCTATTGATCCAGTAACTTGCTCATGTACTGCACCAGGCTCAATTGCCCTCAACCTATGGCCCGTGCCATGATTGGATCGTAAGATGTTGCATTACGCACTATTCAGTTTTTAAAATATGGGAGAACCAAAATCCAGTTGTTTAGTTGGACATATTCCGAATGTTATATTATATGATTTGTGTTTATTTAAAAATTAAATATGACCACTTAATTATATATTTAATTATTATTGATCACGTACCAATAAAGCATAACAATTTTTAATACATTATTCCATACAAAAATATGGGACAATTATATATATATATATATATATGTGAAAACTTATTTATATTGCGGTGGTTTTAAATTAAGTTTTTTAAAATTATTTTAAATTTTGTTTTAAATTGAGTTAAAAAATAAATTCTTAAATAAAATCTCAAGTATTAAATTATATAAAAGACAAAATATTTAAATAATTTTACAATTAAGACCAAAAGTTATTTTTTTATGGAATACATAAATAACATAGTAGTAATTATTATCTATTTTTAACTCATAAAGCATTAGCTAGACGAGGTGATTTTTATTTTTACAATCAATTTAACCTAAAAACCAAATCCTCTATCTAGTGCATTTTGAGTTACATTGGATTTTAAAATCATGATCCCGGATTTTGCAAGCACTTTCGCTATTCATGCCAAAGAATTAGCTTCTCCATTTTCGATCTTGAAACCTTGCTCAATCGCACTTGGGAGATTTTTCTTCATTAACATTTTGACCTTCTTATAGTATTTAAGAAGTTCAGACTTTGTATACTTTGTATTCTTCTTGACTTGTTTGACGATGAGTTGTGAGTCTCCAAATATATGGATACATTGAATTTCCATTTTGATTGCCAATTCCAAACCAGCTATGAGAGCTTCATATTCCGCTTCATTGTTTGTGCATGACTCTGTAAGGGAAAGTGCATGTCCGAGATTCCTCCTTCGGTGTGACAAACACAAGTCCTATCCCGCTTTTAATTTGTGGAAAGCTCATACCTAAGTGCGGCTTTATGGATGATGCTCCATCAAAGTCGATGAGGCATTCTCGCTTCTTCTCTGTAAGCGTCTCTTCATCGTGGAGATCATAATTAAGGGTGAATCATCGGAGAGGATGCGCGACTAAAAATCCGCTAGTGCTTGCCCCTTGATAGCTTTTTACGGAGTGTATGTTATATCAAACTCCATTAAGATCGATGCCCATTTTGCCGTCTTCACATGGAGTAATGGCCTTGTCATAAGATATTTGAGAGGATTAATTTTGGATATGAGGATAATTTTGTGCGCCAGCAAGTAGTGCCTCAATTTCTTCACTGCAAAGACCAAGGCTAAGCAATGCTTCTCAATGGGTGTATATTTACTCTCAGCTCTTATCAACATTCTCACGAGGTAATATAATGCATTTTTCCTTTGCCATCTTCATTGTTTTGAGCTAGCATGGCTCCCAATGATCCTTCTAAGGCAGCAGTATATAGGATTAGTGGTTTTCCCAAAATTGAGCGGCTAATCATCGGTGGATTCAAAGAAAACTGCTTTATATCTTCAAAAGCTTTCTGACATTCGTAATCCCACTTAAAAGGTGTATTTTTCTTGACTAACTTAGAAAAAGGCTTGCATCTTCCTGATAAGTTGGAAATAAATCTTCTGATATATGCCAAACGCCCTTGAAAAGAGCATAATTGCTTCAATGTTTGTGGAGGCGGCATTTCCATGATTGCCTTGAGCTTAGAAGGATCTATCTCTATCCCTCGATGTCTCTGCCAATAAAAACCCAAAAACTTTCGATAGGACTCCAAAGGCGCATTTCATTGGGTTCATTTTTCAATTTATATTCTCTCGAGGCGTATAAAAAGCGGTCCTCGGATCATCAAGCATGTTTGTCTTTTGAATTTGTTTTCACAACTAGATCATCTACATAGCATTCAATCGACCTTTTATGAATCAAATCGCTGAATATTCTGCGTTATAGCTCTTTTGATATGTTGCCCCGCATTTTTAAGCCAAATGGCATTACCCCTCGTAACAATATATAGCCCATAGGTGTTCTGAAAGGCGATGTTTTCTCATCATCCGGTGCATCTTTGATTTGATTATACCCTGAGTATCCATCCATAAAGGAGAATATCTCATACCCTGAGGTATTGTCGATCATGATCTCCATGACTGATAAAGGAAAATCATCTTTAGGACATGCTTTGTTCAAATCTCTGTAATCAACGCATATCCTTATCTGGCCATTCTTTTCTTCACGGGTACTATACTGGCAACCCAATCTGGGTATTTTTCTTCCTTGATAAAATTTGCTTCTATCAACTTCTTTGTTTCTTCTATTACTTTCTCTTCTAAATCGAATTTCATCTTTCTTGGGGCCTGCTTGACTGAAGTAACATTGGGATCAATAGCTAATCTGTGAACAGCTACTTCATTCTCCAACCCTGGCATCTCATTATAATTCCAGGCAAAACAATCAATATATTCTTTCAAAAGAGCCTTGAAGGATTCTTTTTGTTCTTCTGTCAGTTGTGCACTTAAGAAAGTTGGTCTTGGGTCTTCATCACTTCCCAAGTTGATTTCAATTAACTCATCAATTGTTGCTTGACCACCATCCTCTAATTCAGGTGGTGCACTTTTCAACTTAACATCTTCTTCTTCCTTAGACTCCATCATGTAACACGAATTTCTGAAAGGTTCAGAATAACCTACCCCTCTCTTGTCAGGATGGGAATAGTTCCATAATTGATGAAAATTTTGATATGATTTCTTTGACCAGTTTATTTTGCCCCCAAACTCTTCAACTATCCTCCTGAGTTTATTAGGGTACTGGCTTGGAAAGTTTATAGGTTGGATTTCACTATCCTCTTCTTGTTCAATGTGTATAATGTCATCATTTGAAATTTTGTTATTTTTAACTCTGTAGAAGAGAATGCCTCTCCCATCCTTATTTCGAGCTGTCACATAGAATGTCTTCAATTGCTCAACTGTGTCAACCTTAAAATCATCTAGGGATTTACAGAGGCCATCTGGAACCCTTGTGATATGCAATGTGCTTTCTTGGGCGGACCCTCTGGTTTGACTTGTGTCATTTTCATCTCCACGAAGATTAGGTATCAACGCCATAGTGAGGCAATCTGATTCTTTTCTTTTTGGATATTGACATAGCATTAGATGGTTTTTGCCAAAGTCTTTTTCCATCAAGTTCATGTTTTGCCCCCTTTGGAGATACCAAGGTAGTATTTGGCGTCCTCATAATGTATTTCATGGACACCAAAAGATTGAATTTCACCATCAATTCTGTGTTCTTCTCCATCCACCATATATTTCATGCATTGATGAAGGGTTGAAGGGACCATCCGATTTTCATGGATCCACGGCCTACCCAACAAAGCTTTGTATGAGGGCATCAGGCATCAATTACATGGAACTTCACATCGGATATGATCTTTCCAAACTTGGCGGGAGAGTGATAGATCCCAATGCTTCGACTATCTTGATTAGAAGCCTTGAATACGATCCTTTAAAATAAATGACATATTTCCGGAGCTAATGCCCGAAAGGAATTGAGGGTCATTAGGTTTAAGGAAGACCTGGATTAACAAGATTAGATTGATCTTATGTACAATGCAAGACCTCGTCACATACAATGGTCTGTATGCTCTGCGGTTCCCAAGTAGTAAGTCTTCACTCGGTGGGATAATCATCGAAAGTGTATGTATTGCATAGCTTAACACTCATATTAATTTGACAAAAATAAACTGATACTACTCAGGTTTGTAGAGCATGAATTAAGATTCGACTTGCTGACATCATCGAGTCATCATACATGCTAAGTAGGCCGGGACTTTCTTTAGGTGTGCACAGATATTATAATCTGGTTTCTTCATGATTTCTTTGTAGTACATTTTTCCTCTTCTATCATCTTCTCTTTATTTTTATCATTAGAGCTAGAACCTTGTCTTGATTGGAGTAACTTGCCAGTTCTAAGTTGCATTTGATGTACGTGGCAGGATACTTCATCCTCTGCATCTGGAAAATTCAACTCATCATCAGAACCTTCCAGACATGTTATGGCACAACAAAACACCTCTCACTTTGAAATAATCATCAGTTAACTTCAAATTTCCCAAGGAAACTTGCTTTTGTAGCCATTCTTGAAAATTCCTACAATCTTCAATAGTGTGTCCCACAAGTCGATGATATGTCCAAATGCATCAAGCACGACCTTTTGGGCTTAGGTAAATCTAGCCCTTCTTCCATAGCTCGATTAAAAAGCTCTCTTCTTTTGTCTTTTCTGATTTCAATAATTGAAGGAATGGATTTATCCTTAGCATTTGCTGTTGAGAATGTCGGCTTCATGATTTTTGAATCAACATTATCGCTTGTCGACTCTGGAGGATATATCCCAGATTCATCCCATTTATTATCAGCAATACGCAGTTGCATTAGCCTATCAGCTGATTCCTCTATCACTCTTCGTAAGAAAGAAGGAATTTCTTTAGCAGGCATCACTTTTCTCAAGATTTTATATTTTGGTGTCTTTGGAGTATAGTATGGATTCTTTGGCTTTTCTGAATGGTGTGGCTTTAGGAGTTTGGTATTTGCCTTCTTTACTCTTTCTCTGAATGCCATCTTCTTTTTCTGCTTCTTGTTGATATAAGCCCGACCATGGCGATCATACAACTCTCCTGACTCTGAAAAACTATCTTCATCATTATCTTGGTCATATGTAGAACATTCACATCCAGAAATAGCTCTACAAGTTTCCACTTGCATTATTTCATCATTTCCTTCAACTAATTCCTCAAGTAGCTCTTCAACCTCCTCAGGGAAATAGTCTTTAAGAGTGATCAACACTCTTTCTTTCTGTTTATATTCTTCAAGTGATTCAATATATTGTTCTATGATAGATTTCTTGTGCTTTGACTGTTCACATTTTTTTTTTTTGCTTTCTCTTCTTATTTTTCTTCTTGGTTTGCTTTACTGGAAGTCCTTCAGGAGGTTTCTTGACATTTCTCCACTTGATCCCTGGGAGTTCGGCCAACTTCTTCAACATTTTCTTTGATTTTTTGCATATGACTACTTCCCACAATTCTTCTGGAACAGAAGGAGGTTTACCATCAAATACAGATGGGAGCATTATTTTATTACCCACGCTTTGTGATTTCCCTTGGGATGATCCCTCATAGTCAGGGGTAGTCACATAATGGACATGTTCGTGGTGTTTAAAGAGAACACTCTTGGAGAGTGTGATCTTCCCTTCTTGATATTGGCGCTCAAGCCAATCTTTAAAAAGCTATAGCTTGATCTTCAATTGTATGCCCCGACACTCGTGGTATGGACGATAATTAGGGATGATCTTTCTTGCTCTGTTCTTGGTCTTTTGCACTCGAGGCGGTTGTGAGACCTCCATTCAGCATCTTTAAAAATTTTTAGCACTTTATCTCTTTGAAAAGAGTACTTTTTGTTCATTCTATCTTTCAAAGAGGGAATGGGACTTGGTTCAGTTCCAGGAGCACCTAAAAGGTAGAGTGGCTTAGCATTGTTACAGTTTATATGATTCTATAGTGCTTTTTCCTTTTTCAACATTGAAGGTTGTAGCAATGTACTTGACACATTACGCTTTCTTAGGTTTATCATTTCTGGAAGTTTGGAAATTAGACAACACCTTTGGGCTAGTCCTTTCCAATTTCTTGGCTTGTGAGATTTACTCTTGAAATGTTGTGATGCCAGATGTACTTAAGAAGATGTCATCCAGTATCAATGTTCACGAGTAACAATCAGCTGCTTGAGGTTGGTCGGAGGTTATTCACATTTAATACTCGAGGTTTCTCCATCTCATAATGTAATCAACTACTTTCTCATCTTTGTTTTTGGCGAATGGCGCTAAGATCGACTATTGTAATCTTATCAGCTGATATCTCCAAGCCGTGCTCGAAAGCGCATCTTTCAAGCTGTTGCCAATTTTTGAATCGAGTCGGGGTTGCAAACTTGCATACCACTCAAATGCGACTCTGTGGGACGGCGGAAAAATTGTCGAGGGAGAGTGATGATTTTGCACTTGTGTCACCACATCTTTGTCTACAAAAGTGGGCCAAGTGTTGATCGGGATTACTCAATCCCATTGAATTGTTTGAATTTAGGCACATTGTATCCTTTGGGATAGGGTACTAAATCATGATAAGTGGGATAAGGTTTGTCACTATCAACTCTTATCTCGCTATTTTTTTGGCATGTTTGAGTTCGAGTAGCCACCATACATTGTATCTCCTCCCGGTCATTCTGATGAGAATGTTCTTGGATTAGGGATATTTGTTGTTCCTTACAGCCCTCTTGTGGCGAGTCTCTTTTAGTTGAGGATTAGATTATTTGGCCTCTCTGTACTGTTGGAGCCATTTGCCATCAAAAGGGTCGCCATCTGTTTTGCATCACGGAACACTTGTATCCATTAACACCATCATATTTTTCATTCATCTTCTTGTATTCTGCTTTCCTATTTTCCATTTCTTGGAATTTCTTCATGATGTTGTTACAGTCTAAACCAAAAAGCCGGTTCGATCTTCATACGTCTTACGTTTGGAGGGTCACGCCTTGTAATCTTTTTGGTATATCATGTGGAATATGACTTGAACCTTCTTCTCTAACCATGCTTTGAGAGTCGGTACATCTACGAGATCTTGTGGCCTACTGGTTGTTCTTGTTCATTTGTCGGATCTTTCAGAGCTTGATGATCATTTGGACGAGTATGTATTTCGATATCACCATCGGACATATATTCATCTTCACTTCTCTTCTTTCGGTCGAACTTTGGGTGAAAGCTGAAGCTTGACCTGTGAAAGCTGGAGTTGTGAAACTTGATCATTTAGCGAGCGATTCGATCAAAAATAGTTTTACGTACTTTCGGTAGCTAAGCATTTCTTCTTTTGATAAAATTCCCTTGGCTCGACTTGTCGATTGCAATTTCTTTTGATTACTGCATATATCTTATAAAGATTTTTCCAAAGGAAGTCTTATGAGATTTTGAGTGGTCTCTGCCTTTCTCGTCATATGGTCGGTAACACTGACTCTGCGATGGTTGCATTCTTCTTAACCATATTAAGTGGTCGAGATGAGTTTTTGAAGAAACCCATTCGATTATCCTTTCTGATTTTGGAATGACACAAAATTTAATTTGTGATTTGGGATTTTTCATCTTCTTGGGAGTGACCTTGAAAAACACACTTTTCCTTGGCTTAGCTTCTTGAGATAGAAAAATCCACTTTCCTTCCCTTTAGCGATACTGATGAAAGTGGGTTCATTATCTTCGTCATCTGCAAAAACTATCTTTTTTTGGACATGATAGCCTCACGAAGAGACGAGGGTTCTTGATTTCTCATCGACAGTATGCTTGTAATACCACGAGCGCATGGATAGCATTAGAAAATATACTCGAGGGTATTACTTATAGTGGTAGTATAGATTTTTCTCTGATTAATCTTGTTGAGAAACCCGAAGTGAAAAAGAATAAGGACCTAAGTGTAAAAAGTTTTTAAAAAGATTTTGGGTTAAAGAATAAATGAAAAGGATGGACATGAAGATGTTTATAGGCAGGGATTTGAGGAGGTAGGATGGAAGGGATCTTTTTAAAATGTTGTTTTATAATCAGGGGACATCTGGATAATTTGAAAAGGACCTTTTTGAGAATACTATTTCATAATTCGAGGATCAGTTTGGGAGTTTTCGCTGTTGTGTAGAAATTATGTTTTGAGGGACTAAGAATTGAATTTGGTGAAAAACTTAAGTTGGAGAAAACTCTAGATTTTGATGGTTCAGTCTTCTTACTCCCTCATACACTTGATAGCTTGAGATGAAGAAATGGGAAGAAATTGGAGGTTTTTAAGGAGAGGGACTTGGAGATCGTTGGAGTGAGCTGCTGCGGAGGATGGGCTTGGGCAGTAGAGAAGCTTCCTTGTATTGTTTTGGCATGTATATGTATGCATGTATATATATGTATTTATGAGTTGGATTTGATGAAAATGTTGATGAGATTTGAAGAAATATTAATAAGGAATGATGAGGGGTGTTGTTTTGAGATGAAATTTGTGTCACCTTGTATCCATGATAAATCAAAGGATGAGATTGCGGGCATGCTATAATTCTGTAGCAGCGAGATTAGGGGTTTGGTTTGATTAATTAAGTTGATGATTATGATGATTAAGGTGTTAATGATGATGGTTGGATTGAAATTGGTTGGGTTTAGTCAAATTGATTTAGTTGAGTTGAATTGAATTGATTGAGTTGAGTTTGATTTGGTTTAACTAGAAAGTTCGTTTTAATTGAATTGGAATTGGGTTTTGGATGAGAATTGAAGTGGTTGGGTTTAATTGAATTGATACAGTGAGGTTTGAGTCGAAATCAGAGTTGAGTGTAGTTGGACTTGAATGGTTTTGGTTGAATTAAAATTGGTTGAGAGTTGATTTGGGTTTTGGTTTGGATGTTGGGCTCGGGGTTTTGGGCCGAACCAAGTTGGTTCAACAGAATTTGTATAAAATTAAGTTGGTTCAAAGGCTGGTTGGTTTAATTAAGACCTGGTTCAGATTGAATTTGAGTTTGGTTCAGTGAATTTGATCTTGGTTCGGTGGAATTGAGAAGCTGGTTGAGGTTGGTTCATATAGTCAAATCAGCTCAAATTGGAGTTGAGCAATTGATAGTGGAGAGCCAATTTGGTTATCTGGAATTCGGGAGTTTGAGCCGTTGGAGTGAGTGGGCCAATTAGAGTCGAGTTATTGATTTACTTGTATTTTCTATTGGGATAAATTATATTTTTGAGTTGTCAGTATTTGTTTATTTTTATTATGTTATCATGACTGGGTGTTGATTAGGGCTTGGGAGGGTTAGAGGTCTAGCAAGGAACTCAAGGACACAGGGTGAGTTGGTGAGTGGCTATTATTTTAAATAATTGATTAATTATTATTATTTTGAAATAATTGTTTTAATGGCTAGTATTTTGGAAATAAATGTTTAAGTATTTCATTTTATCATGTTTGATTCCATATATAGTTGAAATATCGTATATGTTGTTGCCATTGATATTCATGATAACCCGTAGTATTGATACGACTCGTTTTGTATAATTATCGTATTTGTAGAATAGTAAAAATACATGTATATGTGATTTAATTATTCGGTTCATGTATTTTATTTTTGATGGGTATATATGCTTTGATTTGGAGTGATTTCGAAACCATGTGAAGCGTATTAAAAGATGTTTATCGGCGTTATATAGTAGAATTGGTTTTACATTTCACGGTATAGGAATGGTATCGATGGATCTGAGGCTTTCTTGGCATTATGCGTTGTTATCTTTTTGGCGTTGAACTGTGGAAAATAATATGTTATTCGTGATGTGAATACTTGTCGCGGAAAAAAGGATCACATGTTATGATTTGCTCTGAGATGGTATTATTGCTTTGTGTTTACTTGATGGTTTTGATGGTGACGGGCTGGGCGACTCTTTGCGATAGTGGGTCTGCAGGCCGACCTTTAGAGGTGGCGTGGTGGACTGGTATTGATACTACGGGGCGATTCGGGTGGGGTGTAGAGCCTGCTGGATATTCGTGGGTGGCCGGGTCGCGGCCGTTGAGGCAGATGGGTCGCGATGACGTGCAGGTTCGCTTGGCGTACTGAACCTAGCCGCCCACGCGGCGAGGGTTTAGAGTTTTCTGAGACCATGTTATCTTTGGGTGAGTGTTGGGTATTCTTTGTATTTTTAATTTGCAGATTTATGTTATTTTTGAATTGTGATGAGTGAGTCTCTGCAAAAATTGTGTTCAGAGAAAATCAAATTGATGTTGATTTATGTTGAATTTATGTTTCAAGAGTTCTTTAAAGATGTATTTTGCTAGAATTCTAGTATTTTGGAAAAATTGGAAAATTATTTGGCTGATTGGTATTTATATATTTTATATATCTTTGTATTTAAAGTATTTGAAATTATTAAGCGCTCAAGACCAGTAGAATGTCTTTAGTAGCTGAGGGAGGCGGGACCCATGATTACTGATTGAGTATACGCTAGTCGAGTTGAGTCGAGGATTGGGTGGGTCCCACACCTTTCCTTTCTATTTATTTAGTGTCGTGATCTTTTGCTGTAGCGGTTGTACATAAATTTGAGTGTGTATTCATGGTATTTATATGTATTTGAGCACATGGTTGGTGTAAAGTTGTAAATTGTGATTTGTAGGTACGATTTTTGTTTAAAAGCGAGTGTCGAGTTTCGAGTTAAAGGAATTTTTAAGCGATGGGTGCACATTTATCGGTAGAAGAATTGGGTGTGACATCTTTTGGTATCAGTAGCTGGGTTGAGATGTCGAGGGTTTGGTAGAGATCAGGTTGTGATCGAGCCTAAACTAGAAGTCGTGTCTGAGCTTGGGGTTTAGTGAGTGATTAGAGCCGAGAAGTTAAAGGAGCGATAGAGTATTTAGAGTCTCAATCGGGTTTAAAACACAAGTTGCATGTTAGGATTGAGAGGATGATAGTAGGTTTTTGACATTTGAGACAAAGGTGGGCGAGTGTCTCGTGATCGGGATCATAAGTGAGATATTTGTCGGAATTGTTTTATCCAAAATGAGTTGACTTGAAGATGCCGCAAAAAGTGTGTTTGGCATGTTGTTTATGACTGATACATAGTGATTCTGATGTGATTATTTACTGTGTAAGCGATTTGTAGCAAGAAAACAGGGGTCTTGGAACAGTAAGAGAAATTCGAGTGATATCGGATGGATAAATGCTAGAAATTTCGAGGACTGAAATAAGAGGAAGGATTGTAATACCACGAACATGGATAGCTGTAGAAAATATACTCAGAGATACTATATAGTGGTAGTAAGATTTTTCTACAGATTAATCTTGTTGAGAAACCCGCAAGTGAAAAGAATAAGGACCTAAGTGTAAAAGTTTTTTAAAAAGATTTTTGGGTTAAAGAATAAATGAAAAGGATGGACATGAAATGTTTATGGAAACCGAGGGCTGAAAAGGTAGGGATGGAAGGGATCTTTTTAAAATGTTGTTTTATAATCCAGGACCATCTGGATAATTTGAGAAAAGGACCTTTTTGAGAATACTATTTCATAATTCAAGGATCATTTGAGTTTTGAGATGTATGTGTACAGAAATTATGTTTTGAGGGACTAAAATTGAATTTCGGCTGAAAACTAAGTTGGAGAAAACTCTAGATTTTTGATGGTTCATCTTCTTCTCCCTTCATCTACGACTATGGTAACCGAGAAGATGAAGAAAATGGGAAGAAAGTGGGTGAGTTTTAAGGAGAGGGACTTGGAGATCGTTGGGTGAGCTCACGTGGAGGGATGGCTTGGGCTTGGTAAGAGAGCTTCCTCGTATTGTTTTTGGCATGTATATACTATGCATGTATATATATGTATTTATGGTTGGATTTGATAGAAAATGTTGATGAATTTGAAGAAATATGAAATGAGAATGACTTAGGAGTGTTGTTTTGAGATGAAATTTGTGTCAAAAACCTCATATCCATGATAAATCAAGGATGAGATCTGCCGGAATTACTCGTAGCAGATTCTGTAGCGAACGAGATTAGGGTTTGGTTTGATTAATTAAGTTGATGATTATGATGATTAAGGTGTTAAATTGATGATGGTTGGATTGAAATTGGTTGGGTTTAGCCAAACTGATTTAGTTGAGTTGAATCAATTGATTGAGTTGAGTTTGATTTGGTTTAACCAAGTTCATTTAATTGAACTGGAATTGGGTTTGGATGAGTAATTGCAGTGGTTGGGTTTAATTCGAATTGATCCATGTCAGGGTTTGATCAAATCAAGTCGAGTGTAATTGGACTTGAATGGTTTGGTTGAATTAAATTGGTCGAAGTTGATTTTGGGTCTTGGTTTTGGATGTCGGCTACGGGTTTTGGGCTCAACCAAGTTGAGTTCAACCGAATCTCTAGAGAAATTAAGTTGGTTCAAGGTGGTTGGTTTAATTAAACCTGGTTCAGTTGAATTTGAGTTTGGTTCAGGTGAATTTGATCTCGTCTCAGCGGAATCTGAGTAGTGGTTCAGTGTTGGTTCATGTCACTCTGTCCAAATCGAGTTGGCTTAATCAGTAATTGGAGACCAATCTGCTATATGCACGTGTTTGAACTCGATCTGGAGCTGAGTGGGCCAACTAGAGTAGTCGATTATTGATTTCTAGTATTTATCGGATAAATTATATTTTTAGTCATCGTATTTATTTATTTTTATTATGTTATCATGCTAGGTGTTGATTAGGCTTGGGAGGAGTTCCAGTGTCTAGCAAGAGAACTCAAGGACACGCGTGAGTTGGTAGTGGCTATTATTTTAAATAATTGATTAATTATTATTATTTTGAAATAATTGTTTAATGGCTAGTATTTTGGAAAATAAATGTTTAAGTATTTCATTTTATCATGTTTGATTCCATATATAGTTGAAATATACGTATATTTGTTTGCCATTGATGTTCATGATAACCAGATTGATCATATCTGCTTTTGTATAATTATACGATTTGTGAATAGTAAAAAATACATGTATATGTGATTTAATTATTCGGTTCATGTATTTATTTTTGATGGGTATATATGCTTTGATTTGGAGCGATTTACGTAAAACCATGTGAGCATATTAAAGATGTTTTTTACTCGGCATTATTAGTAGAATTGGTTTTCATTCTCGGTATAGGAATCGGTATCGTGGATCCGGGCTTTTACCGGCATTATCGTTGTTATACTTTCTGGCGTTGCTGTGAAAAATAATGGTTATTTCGGTGATGCGAATACTTGTCCCGAAAAGGATCCCGTGTTATGCATTTATACTGGATGGTAGTATTCGTCGTATTTTACTTGATGGTTTTGATGGGCGACGGGCTAGGGCCCGACTCATCGCAGTAGCTGGGTCCCCACGGGCCGCCCCTTTAGAGGTGGCGTGGTGGACCCCGGCATTGATTACTACGAGGGCCGCCTGGTGGGAGCGTAGAGCCCCGATCGATATTCATCGGGTAGTGGGTCACCGACCGCTGAACCGATGGGTCAACGCATGAGGACATGAGTTCTCGATGTCTCGAACTCTAGCCATGCGCCACGATGCTAGGGTTTAGAGAGTTTTCTAGACCATGTTATGTCAAGTGAGTGTTTGGGTATCGTCGTATTTTGAATTTCGAGATTTTATGTTATTTTTGAATTGTGATGAGGTAGGCTCTCACAAAATTGTGTTTTCTCGAGAAAAATCAAATCGATGTTGATTTATGTTGAATTTATGTTTCAAGAGTTCTTTAAAGATGTATTTTTGCTAGAATTCTAGTATTTTGGAAAAATTGGAAAATTATTTGAGCAGTTGGTATTTATATATTTTATATATATCTGATTTAAGTATTTGAAATTATTAAGCCACTACCGACCAACCGAATGTGTCCGTAGTAAGCTCAGGAGCAGTGACCCTGATCGCCTCGATTGAGTATAGCGCTAGTCGTGGTCGAGTCCAGGATTGCAGTGGGTCCCCTTCCTTTCTTTCTATTTATTGGTGTCGTGATCTCAGTAGCGGTCAGTACCCAAATTTGAGTTATCAGATTCATGGTATTTATGTATTTGAACCCTCGTAGTTGGTGTAAAGTTGAAATTGTGATTTCGTAGGTCTCGATTTTGTTTAAACAGTAGTGTCGCTTCCGCTAAAAGGGAATTTTTAACTCGATGGGTGCCAGCATTTACGCCCTGTAGAAGGGGGGGGTGTGACAAACGCTTCTCAAGTCGCAGAACAATGACATTTGGGTGACGAATCCCTAGATGGCAAATGTGGGGACCAGTCGATTTTTCCTCCCGGATATGAAGTTTTTCACGAACGCAGTACATATTCGGAGATGGTGCCGAACCTCATCTCAGCTCCAGCAACTCCAGTGTTGAAAACACAGTTGGGCAGTTGGACTTCCGATCCTTCTCCCAGGAAAATAGTCAGCATTGGGCTTCCGGATACCATTGAATTCTTGAATGCCATTTTACCTTCAATAAAAATATCAATATTAATTTTCTTGTACATGAATTATAAGAAGTAATGCCTTTACTTGTACTTGAGCCTCAAAGATGGAAGGAGGAATTAAAAGGGTCCCCACCGGGTGTGCCAGAATTTGTGGGATCGAAAATATGTGCCCTGGCATCGTGTCGATGAAGAGACACCAGGCGATATATCGAATCACAAATGTTATTTTATTTTATTTATTTTTATCTTTGTAGGCTCTTCCATTCTTAATAGAGGCAAGCCTCCATTATTAATTACCCCAGACTGAGATCTTAGGAACCTCCAATTAAGGGCTCAAGTATAAGTAAAAGGCGAGAAAATGTGCCAATTATAAATTTTGCTATTTATTTTATATATATATATATATATATTCACTACAACATACAACTTTTTATATGTATATATATAACTTTATATCAGTGTTGCTGCCTATGCCTTGTCGCCACGTTGCATGCCTCGTTGTTGCCTTAAAATATAGAACTTATTATTGCCTTGAAATTTGTATATTTATTTTAGATATTGCCGCTGCCTCGAGATAATCTTTCCTGTCATTGCTTTGGGATGAGTTCACATGTGCAACAATATAACATTAAATGTAGTCCGGTCCATGCATCCTCAAATGATCATCTTAATATATCATTTCTCAAAAATATATAATATATATATATATATATATATATATATATTAATCCATGCTCATCCCATGGGCATCCTTTAAATGGTGGAACCCGCCTTTAGATTCTTCTCTTTAGTTCAAGTATGCATGCATGCACACAATAACATGCTTCTCATTTCATGCTTCTCATCATCTTCATTCATGATAGCATCATCATCATCATCATGATTATATCATCATGTTTAGCATCATCATCATCACAGTTAGCATCATCATCATCATGGTTGGCACACAATAACATGTTTCTCATTTCATGCTACTCATCATGTTTAGCATTAGGAGATAGGATTGGATGGCTAGAATTTCATCATCAAGCAGAAATAGTCTAAGTTCGAGGCAATATATAAGATGGACGGTTCTGATTTGATAATCAGGAGATAAGATTGGAGGGCTATGATTTCATCATCAAGAAGAAATAGTTTAAGTTCGAGGCAACATGAGTGATTCAGATGTTTGTATGATTGGAAGGCTGTGATTTCATCATTAAGCAAAAGTTGCTTAAGTTCGAGGCAATATATAAGATGGACGGTTCTGATTTGATAATCATGAGATAAGATTGGAGGGCTATGATTTCATCATAAAAAATAAATAGTTTAAGTTCGAGGCAACATGAGTGATTCAGATGTTTGTATGATTGGAAGGCTATGATTTCATCATCAAGCAAAAGTTGCTTAAGTTCGAGGCAATTTAAGATGAATGGTTCTGATTCGATCATTAGGAAATAAGATTGGAGGACCATGATTTCATCATCAAGCAGAAATAGTTTAAGTTTGAGGCAAGATGAATGGTATAGATTTGATCATCATTCGATTGAAGTAAATTCGAGGCAATCAGCTCACGTCCATTCCATGCAACTTACTTATTTATTCAATTATTATTTAAGCCATATAGTTCACGTTGGTGATCAAGGCAACCTTCAACTCTGCAGGCCCATACAGCACATCATGAACTCTCGATCAATCTTAATTAGCACCTCCCATGGATATTTTTCATAATGTTGATGTTAGTTGTTTTTTTTTTTTTGTCACCGGAGATGGGTGTTATTGTTGGAGATTTTAATGGTAAAATGCATCTTTTATGTGAATGATTTCTTGTTAGATTGTTGAGATGTGAAGCTCTGAGTACAAGGCAGAGCTCTATGATTTCTTGTTGTTTCTCCTTAAATTCCACAGGCCGATGAGAAGAAGACTCCATATCAATGCTCGCATTTTTTCGTTGTTTCCAACTTCAATGTCTTCATTTGCTGCTTGTTCTCTTGCCTTAGACTATTTTTTATTTGAGCTATCTTCTTCATTCATGCCCCTTGAAACATGATAGGGTTTAACAAGATTATCAATAGTTTTCCTCACATTTGTTGTTGCTTCAATGCATGTCTTCTTGGCCCAGGGTTAGGAATTGCTTGCTTTGTAGACTTCCAATCACCAAGAGATCAGTTTCTTTTGTAGTTGATTCGTCAATCTCTAAATCTTTTTGAAGACCTGAATCTCATATTGTCATCTGGAATATGATCATGAAGAAAATGGGGAGGCTTTCGACCCAAAACAGCAGTGCATTTCTCCTTATTATGTATCGAGCTCAATCTCTATGACTCTCGTACGTTTCACAGCGGCGTTCTTCACGCTCTCCGGCGACATTATCTCTAATGGCGGTGGAGACATGCACATCATCATCTTGTCGGCGTAAGCAACCAAGCGATCGTGGCTCATCGGACACCGAAACGAGCATGAGCGCGGACAATGATATTGTTCTCCTCAGGGACGAACGGGCGGACAATGATATTGTTCTCCTCAGGGACAAACGGCCGGAGCACCGATGATGGCCTTCCGATGCAGCACCTTTATCCTCCTTACTTCAATTATAAGCCATATCCTCATCAACAAGCACCGGCGGGATGGGACAAGCACGGGCTTAGCTTCTTCGTCCATTTATGACGACTGGGAGACGCAATGAAAGAATAATGACGAAAGTGAGCAGCAACATCGCCAGTAAACAATGGCGATGTGCATCATCGAGCATCGCTATGCGCAACAGCAGCAGATGCGTGGAGCGATAGTGGATGCGGTAGATCTCAATAGCGGCAGTAGCAAAGAATGACGAGCAAAAGAATGCTCTGGGATCGAGCAAATGACATCGACAAGCGGATAAAGTGGCAATAATCGGCAACATTGGCGGCAACGGCAACAATTACTGTATGTAGGCATCGGAGGAGAGGAACACCTTCGTCTTCTCCTTTTCGATCGTTCTTCTTTGCCTTCATCTTCCTTCTTCTTCTTTCGTCTCTGTCTTCTCTTCTTTCGCTTCCGATCTTCCTTTTCTCATTCACTTCCTTCTTTCTTCGCCTCCTTCTGCTCTTCCTTCGTTCTTCAGTCTTTCGTTCTCCCCTCTCCTTCGTTCTTCTCTCCGTCCTTTTATAAAGGCCGGGTCGGTGTGCGGACGTGGGACGATCGTGAGGATGGTGGGCGGTTGTGAAGTCAACGGGTTGAATCGTGGAGGGCCACGACGCAACACAGAGATAAATTTTTTTTTTAATATTATTATATTTATCATTATATATTATATATTATATATTATATATTATTATCATTATGATATATTATTATATATATATATAAATTAAGAAAATTATTTTATATATATTTATATTTTATTTTGTAATAATTTTTTTTATATATGTTTCACTAATTAGATTTATTTTTATTTATTTTATTATATATATAGTATTTTTTTAATTATATTTTATTTTGTAATAATTTTTTTATATATGTTTCACTAATTAGATTTATTTTATTTATTTTATTATTATATATATTTATATAAAGTTCTAAATCCGGTGAAACAACAACACCTAAAATACAAAACCTTCTGGGGGTCTAGATATAAGAAGGCCTAGATGCAAAAAATTTTAAAGGCCTAGATATAAAAATGCTAAGTTAGGATTACGGACTCTATTTGAGTATTTTCCCAGAAGCAGAAGAGAGAGAGAGAGAGAAGGGGGCTGGGAATTGAATGGGAGGAGATGGGAGAGACGCAGAAGGAGGGAGCGGAGATGGCGGCGCCGGTGAAGATGGAAGCGACCCTTACACACGGGGGAAGGTTTGTCCGGTACTGTTTATGTGGGAATCGTAGGATTGTTGTTGAGGTCACTACCAAGTATAGGCCCCCGATCACTTTCCTTCGCAGTGACCCTTATGGCGTCACCTGGTGAGTTTCCTGTTTGTTTGTTTGTTTGTTTGTTCTGTGGATTCTTGATTTGATTGGGTTTTTGTTTCGTTGGTTTTAGGTCTGTTTTGAATTCGGAGACGGGAGAGCAGGTGGCGATCAAGAGGATCCGGCGTGCTTTTGATAATATACTCTATGCTAAGAGGATGTTGAGGGAAATTAAGCTTTTGCGCTACATGGACCATGAAAATGTCAGTGAGTTGAATTCTCTCTTTGTCTCCATAGATCAAGTTTCTTGGAGTGAAAGGATGTTTTTCTTTTTCTTCTCTTTTTCTTATCCCTATTGCTTTCCTAATTGTGATGTACTGTATTGCATTTACTGAGGGAACTGACACTTGGTCTCAACCTTAAAAATACCTTACACTAGTGATAGGTGAGATATATATATGTTGTATTTTGTATAAATTGTAGGGTCCAAAATCTAATTGAATTAAAAGCAACCTGTATTTTCATGGTTTTCTGTAAAGTTGTCAAGTTGATTTGATCTTGATTAGAAAATGAAGTACATCACTTGCAATTGTGGTTATGGGGATGAAATCAATTAATGCCTAGTGGCAAGGAAAAGAGAAAGATCCAGATCTTGGTATGCCCAATTCCAGGGGAAAGGCAAAGGCTCAATTCTTGGTTCATAACTTGCTTAGTTGTCGCAGGAGAAGTTTATTTTTTTTAATATACCCAAATGGAAGGAAAAATCTATAGACCTAACAATTAAAAGAAAAAAAAAAGTGTCTCAAGAACTGTCTTGGGATTTTTTTTTATTTGGTTGTATTAACGTATTTTGTTAGTAGTAGTTCATTAGATGATGTCATTCTTGCATATTTGTTACTTCTTATTGTAGATTCGTTCTTATAAGTACTTGTTTCTTGTGTGGCTTTTATTGTTTGAACAATAGAAAGCAAGTTGATTTGGTTGTTTCAAAGCCAAAATTCTTTCTAGAACCTTGGCAAAACTAAACCGTCTGCAGAAACAAAATGAATAGTGCAACTCAATCATTTAATTAGATACCATAAAAGATAATAAAACTAACTTGAATAGCCTAACTTGATACACGCGAAAATGACATTTATGCGGAACATTCACTTCACTGCGTAGACTTCAACTTAATTGGTTGTTTTTCAAGATACCCTAGAGATGGAAATTTAGAATATAAGCGCAAATTCAGCATTTGTGAAAGGAGATAAACTGAAGCTTAAACTATGATGCTAAGTCCCTAATAATCTCTTTTGAATGGGAGATGGATTTTTTTTTTTGTCAGGAGCCAAATTGGCAGAAACTTCATATACACAAATATTTTTCCAACTGGTTTGAGTTGGAACTTTTCACCTAATCTTTTGGATGAAGAATGTTGATTAGACGGAACTTGGGAAAAGTTTTTGGATTTAACATTTGAAGAAAATTGCTCTTGTTTGCACCCTTTGATTAACTTCAATAATGATAATAGTGAGAGTTGCTTGAAGCTAGAACCGTGATGACCTTATAAATGAATTTGAGGGTGCAAACAATTTCATTTTTTGATTAGTTCAGTTGGATTGAGGAGACTGGGCTTCGCATCCTTTTTGTAGTTTGATTATGAGATTTGCACCTGATTTGACATTTTACTTATCTAAAACTCCAAGTTTGAACCTATCCAATTTGATTGTTTGAAAGTGCCTATTTTGGATGTTGTTTTCATTTTTGTTGATTTTTGCATTGGATTCTCAAAAGTTCTGAAAATTCAAAAGCTATTGAGTGGTGTTTCTTAACATTATAGTGGTTTTTATGCTTTTAGAATTTTTTTATACATGTGTGTATATATCATCTAATTCATGTTGTAATTGTAAAACACAGGTTCTAGCAATCAGGGACATCATACCTCCTCCGCAATGGGAACTATTTAATGATGTCTACATTGCCTATGAACTTATGGAGGCTAATCTGCATCAAATAATCCACTCCAACCAACCTTTATCTGAGGAACACATTCAGGTTGGGTTTCATTTTGTGAGTGTTACATATATGGGTTTTTTCATTATTTTTTTATATTTTGATATTCGACGGTTTTGACCTCCCATTATGTGTTGTGTTTTTTCGTTATTTTCTTTATATTGGGGTTTTGGACCTTTCGATGTGTGTTATATGTATCTTTGTTTGATAAACACACTCCCTGTTATCAATTTTCGTTGTATATGTTCATCTCAACTTGCATTGATGATCAAAATCACTACAATAACTACATGCTTATGTTAGAATTTGCCTTTAATTAAATCCTTAATTCTTCATATCTCTTTTTTTTTCACCTCATTGACTTCTTTCTTAACTTTGATGTTATAGACATTTTGGGATCAATTCTCAATTGTCAAATCTTATATATTGTTAGGTTATAGACCATTAAATGTATAGGATTTGAAGACTCATGTAGTTTTGAGCTGTTTTTATTTTGTGAAAGAAGGTATTTGGGTCATTTTAAAATAGCAATCAATGTTATTTAATAAAAATAATTTTAATATTTTGTGTACATTGACTTGCTAGTTGCTAGTGTGAGTGGGTCTACACGGAATTAAAAAATCATTGTATATAATTAAATAACCCTTCATAAAAAACAAATATATATATATATAGTGTTGTCTGGGGCTAAGTTTTTCTTATGAATAATTTTTCCAATCTTGGTATCATGAAAATAACTCATACCTTATGCATCATCTTGTCATGGGCAAAGACACACTAGAAAGTTTTGTGATATTTCCTGATGGTGATGTCATGTGACTTAGGCAATCAAACCTAGGGCTTCTAGATAATTATGTGTAGATGATCTAAGTAGCGCTCTCAAAAATGGCATAAAGCTACACAATTCTCATTCATTCGTTCCCCTTTATTTGAAAAGATCCATCATTCTTTTACTAATATTAGAGTCCTTATCCAAGTTTAAATGCAAATAGAATTCATGATCATGCAAACAGAATTGGGCTTACCTAAATTTCTATGCTCTATTAATCAATTCAAGCTTAAAATAAAATTATCCACTTGATTTGGCACATTCTGCAGGCCAAACATGAACCTGTACCCGTAACACTGACAGTCAAAAGATTAGCTCTTAAACAACTTCTAACCCTAAACCATGCCAAATGGTTGTGGTTAATGCTGATCTTTGTACACTATATTTTTCTGAAATATTTTCCAAATCTTCTTAGCTTATAGTCTGTACCAAATAGAATCTTGGCATCTTGCTGTAATATTTTCTAGATCTTCTTGGTGTATAGTCTGCATCAAATGGAATCAACATGCATTTTGGCTTATAGTCAAGCATGAGATGTTGGCATTAGAGTTGTATATTTAACTGGCAAAACAATGTTCTTTTTTCAACTGTTGACTATTAAAAATTTGCCACATAATTCTCTAGAAAATATCCTATATTCAACGGTACACCTTTTTATTCGGTTTTACTGAATTTATTTTTTTCATCAAGTACTACATATGGTTTTGCTTATCCCATTTAGTATTATCACTTCATCTTTTTGTTTATGGAGATTTGGTATGGCTACATTCCTAATATTATCGGGATGCTTCCTTTAAGAATAGATGCCAAATTAGAAACCCCCATCGTGTAGAAGTTAATGTCAACATAAGTATCTCAGAGAGATTATTGACAATACAGAAGCATTCTATTTTTAAAATTTCGAAGGCATGACGTTCACAATATTATCCCATTCTTTCTCCATGTTTTTTCTTCGTTCAATTTGTATGTAGTTTGCTACTTGCATTAAAATAAGCCTCCATTCGTTCCTTTTGGAACACCAAGGCATGGGGAATACATGGCGAGTTTGATTGAAATAGAAGAAAAGCTATTTTTCTTCCAATTTTTTGGTGATCCATTTTTGGTGGTTCACTGCTGTGAGCAGTCAACAAATCATTACTGTCAAGAATTTCGTTCTTAGTGAAAAGATAACCTACAATGAAGGGCACAATTTTTTATTAAAGGAATAATAAAGATATTAAAGTTGTAAAATAAGCTGTGATGGAGTTTTGGTTTTAAATCTCTCACCAACTTGCCATACAAAAAAGATAAGGTGATCGAGACATATGTGTTTATTTTATAGAACATTGCTACCTGCTTCATGTTTGAGCTGGTCTCATGTTATATATTCAGTAATAAAATTATTTTTTCTGAATTATATAGGATGGACCTTAAAATCCTGCAAGGCAAAACGTACTTTTTCAAGCAACAGATTTATGATGGACTGAGCAACCTCTAGCCTTTTAATGTAACCCAATGTTTAGTATGCTGATATTTTTCGATCTTGAGTACAGAAAGAGATAGAGGGATGTAATGCATGTGATGATCAATTTGTATCTTAGATTTCCTCTTTTTAAGATTGTTATTGTACATTATGTGTATGCGCGGAGGATGTGACTAATCATCCAACAATTTGAGAATTTCAAATGTGCTTGTGTTCGTTTTGCTCTCTGTGAAGCCAATATTTAGGGCTCTCTAGGCTTTGGAGTTTTTCCCAAGCTGTCAACACCTTGTAAAAGTTGCTTCTGTTGTCGGGGAGAGCATCCTTATTTATGATAATGAAGAAAACTCCTTCACATCTAGATCCATAGTGTGTTTTGTAACATTTTCCCTAGGGTTTGGAATGCTTAAGATGGACTCTAAAAGCCCAAATTTTTCATTTTGTAAGTTATACAATAATATTGTAGATAATCTCAATGTTTGATCAGTTTATTTTCTAGTTATAGCTTTTTGGCAAGACTTCTTAAGTTTGCTATATGATAGATGCGAACATGTGGTAAGGTTCTTCAGTGTGCTTTGTGCAGTGTATTTTAACATGGAACTCATATCTGCTTTTGAATTTTTGTCGGTTGGCAAAAGAGCTTGAATTTTATGACTTTTGTTTAGCATTCGAAATCTCTTTGGCCTTTGCTCTTCCAGCATGTGCTTCTGATCCTATTATTTGAAGTTTAACATTATATTAATTGTTAATATCTTGATTATCACATCAGACCATTTTTATCAAATATTATTGTATTGTATCTTTCTGGGATTTTCTATAAATGGCTATCTGATCGGTTTCTTTTTCTTTTTTGCAATCTCTTTTGACAGTATATTTTATATCAGACTCTTTGTGGATTGAAATACATACATTCAGCAAGCGTTCTTCATTTAGACTTGCAGCCAAGCAACATCCTCCTAAATGCAAATTGTGACTTGAAGATTTGTGATTTTGGGTTTGAACCCATTACCTCTGCTGTTATTAGGGAGAATTTTCCTGTTACAAAAAACTACCGAGCACCAGAATTATTGTTGAATTCTTCTGGATATACCGCTGCGATGGATGTGTGGTCTGTGGGATGCATCTTTATGGAGCTAATGCAACGGAAACCTTTATTTCCAGGGAAAAACATCGTGCACCAGATGTGCTTGCTGTTGGAGGTGAAGCTTTTCTCTTGTTTGTGCCTACCAAATTTTATTATTCTTGTTTTAGGAGATGCATGTTATCTTATTGAACTTCATAGAGCATGTTTCTCTAGGTTGTGTTTTGATTGAGGTTAAGTATATGTCAAGGAAAAAAATAAGGATTTGTTATCTTGGTTTTGGTTGAATAAAGAAAAAGAATGGATAAGCAAATGAAATCAATTGTATTGATACTATTTTTCTTTTTCTTTTTTTTTTCTTTCATCATTTTTTATTTATTTTCACTTCTTGTGTTAATTGTTTGATACTCCTACAATCTGAAATCCCCCCTTATTCTATATCTTTATTAAATTTCTGTACATTGAC
>NW_024087113.1:0-792 GCF_009730915.1 Dioscorea cayenensis subsp. rotundata
TATTATTACTTCGACAAACCCGTGTACTTGCGGGTCACACACAAGGGGTGTCTTACTTGCATAAAGTCTAAGGAATACGTAGATAGGAAGCACTTATCAGAAGGGAAAGGGGACACTCCACTATCTCATGACTCATCCTCTCAACCCTCTTTAATATTAGAGTTCTAACCCTAATGGAGATCTCTCTCTCTCTCTCTCTCTCTCTCTCTCTCTCTCACCAATTCAACAAATAATGCAATACTAATCAATCACAAGGATCAATATGACATGCAAGTGATAAGTGTCTAAATGTAGATGTTTTCATGTATATATCGTATTCACTTTGCATGTATTTTGTGAGGTTTAATGCCTGTTTTGCACTTAATCGTCTATTATTTGCTTTGTAGGGCATAAGGAAGCCATGGAGAACAATAAGATATCATTTGGGCGAAAAGAGAAGAAAACAGGAATTTAATACTACCCCCATACTACTCAGTATGGGGGCCGTATGCACTGTAGCAGCAGAATGATTTGGAGGATCTGCCCAGATTTCCATACTACCAAGTATGGGGCCGTATGCACCCCGTATGGATCGCGAATCTAGGGTTTTTGAGTGCTATACGACCCCCATATGCACCCAGTATGGGGGCCATATGCACCCGTATGCACCCCGTATGGATCGCGAATCTCGGGGGGTAAAAATAACAACTTTTAGGGCAGAACTAGAACCTTTTGTTAGACCTTTTTCTGGGCATATTTTGGGGAGACATTGGAGAGGTTTGTGGCGACCTTGGGAAGAAGAAGAAGGGCAAG
>NW_024087115.1:0-47408 GCF_009730915.1 Dioscorea cayenensis subsp. rotundata
AGTGATAAGTGCTTGTGTGATATGAATCGTGAAACATTCTTTCCTTATGTTGAGCATTACTTTTCTTGGGTTTTTACACTAATATGTGTGTTTTTATGTTACTTTTATGGAGGTAGGGTTGTGAGGCCGAGTATGAAAGAAATAGGCCAATGTGGATCATAATGCACCAATTTTGGAGGAAATCTTACTAAGGTTCAAACGCGAAGACATAGGTGAGGTGTGAGATGCTAGAGTGTGTGCCAACCTCCTCGTATTCGAGTTTGGCACATCCATTTGGAGGGGCACAAAGGCAGTCACACTCGAGCATTCTGATTTATGCACATAAGAACGAGAGCTCCACCAACATGTATATCATTGAAGAAGCAACTGATTCACGAGGTAAACGTGTGCCCGTTTGCGTTACCCCGATGAAAATATGGAATTGGGAAGTTATTCAGGTCGAAGACTGTAGCAGTTCACTGCAGCACCACTTTAGCATGTACTGTTCACAGCCGGCCGAGAAATCAGAAAAACAAAGAATCCACACGGGCATGTGGAAATTATCCACGGCCGTGTGGAAATTCCTCACGGGCGCGTGTATCGTCCACGCCCGTGGAGTCGCCCGATTCCAGCCCTATTTAAAGCCGATTCAGCCCGATTTTGGTATTCTTTTCCCCATCTTTTCCCCAACTTGAGAGAGGGCTTCAGCTAGGGTTTTGAGGGGGTATTTGCTAGGTTTTTGGAAAGGTTCAACGGCTCTGACATTGCGCGTCGTTTGGAAGAAGATTATTGGGAGAGTTTTCGTCGGCATCGATCCGGCGAGGTGTATCCTAGGCCGGACAAAGGATCCCTTGCGACAAGTAGAGGACTCTCCACAAGACCATCGACACAACCATCGAGGGGGTTTCTTTATGGATTCATTGCTTTTACATTCAATTTCTTTGATTGTACTTAGCTCCATGGAGAGCTAAACCCCTAGTCGGTACTTGCGTGATTGTGAACCCTAGGATGTATTCATTTCATTGAACTTCTTTATTATGCTTTCAATAAATTGATGCTTATTGTGAGTTCCAACCTTGAATGCTTGATTGTATGAACATTTCCCCTAGAATGACACTAGGGTTGAGAGTTCTTGTTGGTAACCTTGTGAGTGAGTGACACACCACGTGCGTTAGACAAAGCTAGGTTGGAGAGGGTTGAGAGGGTGAGTCGAACGATACAGGAGCGTCCCCTTTCCCCTCCGACGTGATAGATTCTACCTCCGTTCCTCGAGTTCTTTGCGGCCATAATAGAGTGAATAATCTAAGGGATGAATCTCAGCTGGGGCTTAGTTGCACGTGCAACGGAGTGAAGCGTTGAAGGGATCTTAGTATCTAGGGCTTAATTGTGGTTAGGGACCTTCACTTTGGACCAAAGGGTTAGGTCTATAATTAGGAAGAGATTTATCACATGGAATCCCTAGAGCTCATTGCAACTTTATTCGAGTGCGAGGTTGAGAGGTTATTTAATCTCTCCTCCGGGACATGAATAGAGTTAGGCATAGTTGACCTTAGATTTGGTCTAGGTGGAAGGTCCCTAGGCACAATTAAGCCCTAGGTGCTAAAATCACTTCAACGCTTCACTCTGTTGCACCTGTAACTAAGCCCCAGCGAAAGGTCATCCTTTAGCCCATTCACTTTACTATGATTGCAAAGAACTTGAGGAAATGGAGGTCGAATAAATTACACCATAGGGGAAAGGGGACGGTCCGCTACCTCTCGACTCACCCTTTCAACCCTCTCCAATCTATCTTTTTCTAACTCTCGTGGTGTGCCACTCACTCACAAGGGTTACCAATAAGAACTCTTAACCCTAGTGTCACTCTAAGGGAGTATTCATACAATCAAGCATTGAAGATTGGAACTCAAATAAAACATCAATTAATTGAAAGCATAATAAAAAGGTTCAATGTAACGAATACATCCTAGGGTTCACAAATACCTAAGTACCCACTAGGGGGTTTAGCTCTCCATGGAGGTAATTACAATCAATGAAATCAAATGTAAAAGCATAGAATCCAAAGAAAACGCCCATGATAGTCATGGCGATGGTCTTGTGGAGAGTACTCTACTCATCCAAGGGTCCCTTTGTCCAGCCTAGGATACACCTCGCAGAATCGTTACCGACGAAAGCTCTCCCACAAACCTTCTTCCAAATGGAGTGTGATGTCAGAGCCATAGAACCTCTCCAAATCCCTAGCCAATACCTCTCCAAACCCTAGCCTCCATCCTCTCTCAAGTTGGGAAAAAGATGGAGAAAAGAATTATGAAATCGGGGTTGAAATTGGCCTTAAATAGAGCTGGAATTGGGAATCCACATGCCCATGTGGGCGCCCCTGTGGATTTTTCGCACGGGCATGTGAAATTTTCACACGCCTGTGTGGATTCTCTGTTTTTATCCTTCTTCGGCTGGCTGTGAATAGTACCTACTACATTGTTTTGCTACAGTATTTGCTACAGCATCCTACTATAATACCGGCCCAAAACACTCCCGAATCCATGCTTTCATTGAGGTAACATAAACGGGCGCACATTTACGAACATGCTGTGAATAGTACCTACTACTTTGCTTCTTCAATAACGAACATGTTGGTGGAGATCTTACTATACATGCACAAGCCAGAATGCTTGAATGTGACTGTCCTTGTGCCCCTCCAAATCGTTGTGCTAACTTGAATACGAGGAGGTTGGAACACATTCCCTCATTTCGAACCCGACTTATGTCTTCACGTTTGAACCTTCTCAAGATTTCCTCCAAATTGTTTGGCTTCTTTCTCTAATATTCGGCCTCACAACCCTATCTGCATGAAAGTAACATAAATACACACATATTAGTGTTAAAACCCGATAAAAGTAATGCTCATCATAAGGAAAGAACACTTCACATTCTTATCACACAAGAACTTATTAGTATCCAGTAAGGGGTAGAGTTGTTGAACCATAGGGACTAGACTCCTAGTACAAATTGATCTTCTAATCTCAAGCCATATCACTAATTGAAGGTAAGGGTCAAAGCTAGATAACCTAAAAGGGGGAAAGATGATAGGTAAGGGCTGGAAATGAACTAGGTGAAAAACACAGAGATAGAGCGGTACCTTAGACTAATCCCTTGGAGAAATGTGTATGGCCTAGCTTCTAATATCTATTAGGTACATTCTAAGGTTCTTGTGGTTCTCGAAAGCAATGTTATACATATGGCTATCAAATATGCCAAGTTTTGCAAGTGCAACTACGGGCTTCCTACATGGTAAATTTGCAACTATACTAGGTAATCACAACTACAGTAATCCACACATGTGAAGTTTTACACAAACAACTACGTGATAAGTGTCTAAATATATGTATTTTATTATATGTATTCTATATGCTTAGCATGTATTTTGTTAAGAATTAATGCCCGTTTTTTGCTTAATTGTGTATTATTTGCTTTGTGGGGCACAAAGAAGCCATGGAGAACATGAAGACACAATTAGGGCCTAAACTGGAGAAAACCAGGTTGTGTAGTAATATAGCAGCTATTATAACACCTGGAGAGTTTTCGAGATAATCTTTTGCCTAACTCATGTGGCCTCCATACGGGTGCCTCCTGCTATTGACCAGGGTATACAATGATTTTTTATCATTTGGATTTTATACAGTCTTCATATGGTCTCCATACCGACCGTATGGCCTGCGGTGGGTATAAAAGAATTCTTCAAGGAAGAAAAGAATTCTTGGCCACTATTGAAGAGAAAAAAACCTAGAAATGACAACGATCTTTCAAGGTGAATTCAAGGGATTTTGAGGCTACTAAGCATCATCTTTCAAAAGGGAGATCCACCACCAAGGAAGAAAAATGTCTTATTACCGGAAAGCGACCTTCGGCTAGGGGAAGCGTCATTCGGCGATCCTTTGGAGAGGGATGCGTTATTCTGCCCGATCTATCTCATCTTCTTCATCTTTTCATCTAGGAAGTGTCATCTATGAACTTCTTCTGTATTTTTCTTTATATTGTTGCATGCATTTGTTTGATGGCACACTAGATCCCCAAGGCCACCGGATGTCGGTGAACCTTTGGGGGGTTCATCATGTATTTTGGATGATTGCTATTTAATTCTATTGCTTGGGTTTGATTTGTGATTTATTTTATGAGTTATACATGTCGATGTGACCTACTCATGTGTATTAGATATTGAATGGATTAAAAGGGATTGCTTGTATTAACATACCGAGAGATTTAATGTTGGTAGCCCTTTGATTCTTAAGACTAATCCTAGAAGGAGTTCACTCTTATTTTGGGATTTCCTTGTTCTTAATGCAATTGTAGAAGTATTGATTTGGAAGATATTTCGATCAACACTCATACTGGAAGTAAGTCAATATAAAAGATAAGATCCTAGGGTTTATATGCCCAAATACCTACTAGGGTTTAGCCCTCCATGTGGTAAGTTACAAAGAAAAGGATAATGCAATAAAAACAATGTAAACCATGGAATAAAACACCCTTGAATTCATGTTGATGGCCTTGATGGGCCGCTCAACATCTTAAATGATCTCTCTCTGAAGCTAGGTTGCCGAAGGCCTCCTCGATACTGTAACGGAGAAAAGATCTATTAAAGCTGGTGAAGAACGCCCCCGAAATTCGCCAAAGACTTCCTCTTGAAACACTAGCCGCTTTGCCCTTCAATCACTAGCAAAAAAGTCCCCAAAGAATAGGGCAAAAGGGCTATTTATAAGCCTAAACCACGATTGTCACGTGCCTCCACGTGACCGCGTAAGATTTCACATGCCCGCATGAGCTGCAGAAATCCCCACGCGACCGCGTGGAATTTTCACTCGGTCGTGTGAATAGTGTTTTGCTATAGTAGTCACAAATTGGCTTGAATTCTCTTGGAAGTTATAAGACTTTTCTTTGGTACTCTTCATAAATGAGGCTCACATACTTTTCTCTTGAGGCCACATGGTCTGGCACACGTTCATGTGGTAGTGATAAGTGCTTGTGTGATATGAATGCGAAGCATTCTTTCCTTATGTTGAGAATTACTTTTCTTGGGTTTGTACACTAATATGTGTGTGTTTTTATGTTACTTTTATGCAGGTAGGGTTGTGAGGCCGAGTATGGAGGAAAGAAGCCAATGTGGATCATAATGCACCGATTTTGGAGGAAATCTTGCTAAAGTTCAAATGCGAAGACATAGGTCAGGTGTGAGATGCTAAAGTGTGTGCCGACCTCCTCGTATTTGAGTTAGCACAACTATTTGGAGGGGCACAAGGGCAATCACACTTAAGCATTCCAACTTATGCACATAGAACAAGATTTCCACCAACTTGTCAGTCATTAAAGAAGCAAAGCAATCCACGACGTGAACGTGTGCCCGTTTACGTCACCTCGATGAAAGTATGGACTCGGGAAGTATTTTAGGCCAGGTACTGTAGCGGAACACTGCAGCAAAAGTACTATAGCAGCAATGTTCACAGGCACCCGAGAAAACAGGAATTCAGATAATCCACATGGGCGTGTGGAAATTATACATGCCCGTGTGGAAATTCAAGATGGTCGTGTGTAAAATCCACAGGCCCATGTGGTTGCCTGATTCCAGCCCTATTTAAAGCCGATTCAGCCCTGATTTCAGCATTCTTTTTTCCGTCTTTTCCCCAACTTGAGAGAAGGTTTCAGCTAGGGTTTTGAGAGGTATTGGCTAAGGTTTTGGAGAGGTTCTACAACTCCGACATCGTCATTCCTTAGGAAGAATGTTGGTAGGAGAGCTTCCGTCGAGGCGTATCATATACCGGATGAGGGAATCCTTGAACGACGAGTAGAGGACTTTCCACAAGACCATCGACATGACTATCGAGGGGGTTTCTCTATGGATTCATTACTTTTACATTCTATTTCTTTGATTGTACTTAGCTCCATGGAGAGCTAAACCCCTAGTGGGTACTTGGGTATTTGTGAACCCTAGGATGTATTTGTTTCATTGAATCTCTTTATTATGCTTTCAATTAATTGATGTTTGTTGAGAATTCCAACCTTGAATGCTTGATTGTATGAACATTTCCCCTAGAGTGACACTAGGGTTGAGAGTTCTTGTTGGTAATCTTGTGAGTGAGTGACACACCACGAGCGTTAGACACAGCTAGGTTGGAGAGGGTTGAGAGGGTGAGTCGAGAGGTACAGAAATGTCCCCTCTCCCCTCCAACGTGATAGATTCTACCTCCGTTCCTTGAGTTCTTCGCGGGCATAATAGAGTGAATGGTCTAAGGGATGACCCTCCGCTGGGGCTTAGTTGCGCGTGCAACGGAGTGAAGCGTTGAGGTGATCTTAGTATCTAGGGCTTAATTGTGGTTAGGGACCTTCCACCTGGACCAAAGGGTTAGGTCTATAATTAGGAAGAGATTTATCACTTGGAATCCGTAGAGCTCATTACAACTCTATTCGAGTTTGAGGTTAAGAGGTTATCTAATCTCTCCTCCGGGACATGTATAGTGTTAGGCATATTTGACAAGATCCCCTTGCGTATATCCCGCAAGTGCACGGGTTTGTCGAAGTAATAATCCCTGGTGAGCGGGTATCGAATCCACAAGTAGTAGGGAGTAAAGACACTTAATTCAATTCTTAGCTATGTGGAATATCAACAATGATAAGTGTGACAATGTTTCAATTCTCAACAATTAAAAGCAACAATTAAGAGAGCAAAAGTAAGGAGGACGTAAGGCAATCGATAAAGATGGGGTACTCAGATGATGCTTCACCTAGGATAATCGCTTCAAGTGCAAGAACTCTCTATTATGCTTCCTAATCAATGAAATGGTGAGTCATGGAAATCCTTACATTCATAGTCCCAAATCTAAGGTTAACTATGCCTAACTCTATTCATGTCATGGAGGAGAGATTAAATAACCTCTCAACCTCGCACTCGAATAAAGTTGCAATGAGCTCTAGGGATTCCAGGTGATAAATCTCTTCCTAATTATAGACCTAACCCTTTGGTCCAGGCGGAAGGTCCCTAACCAAAATGAAGCCCTAGATACTAAGATCCCCTCAACGCTTTACTCCGTTGCACGCGCAACTAAGCCCCAGCGGAGATTCATCCCTTAGACCATTCACTCTATTATGGCCGCAAAGAACTCGAGGAACGGAGGTAGAATCTATCATGTCGGAGGGGAAATGTGACGCTCCTGTACCTCTCGACTCACCCTCTCAACCTTTCCAACCTAGCTTTGTCTAACGCTCGTGGTATGTCACTCACTCACAAGGTTACCAACAAGAACTCTCAACCCTAGTGTCACTCTATGGGAAATGTTCATACAATCAAGCATTCAAGGTTGGAACTCACTATAAACATCAATTTATTGAAAGCATAATAAAGAAGTTCAATGAAACGAATACATCCTAGGGTTCACAATCACCCAAGTACCCACTAGGGGTTTAGCTCTCCATGGAGCTAAGTACAATCAAAAGAAATCGAATGTAAAAAGTAATGAATCCATAAAGAAACCCCCTCCATGGTCGTGTCGATGGTCTTGTGGAGAGTCCTCTACTCGTCGCAATGAAACCACCTCGCCGGATCGGTGCCGACGAAAGCTCTCCCAATAACCTTCTTCCGAAACAACGCGCGATGTCGGAGCCATAGAACCTCTCCAAAAACCTAGCCAATACCCCTCAAAAACCTAGCCGAAGCCCTCTCTCAAGTTGGGGAAAAGATGGAGAAAAGAATACCAAAATCGGGGCTGAATCGGCTTTAAATAGGGCTGGAATCGGGCGACTACACGGGCGTGGATAATTTCCACACGCCCATGTGGATTCTTTGTTTATCTCGTTTCTCGGCCGGCTGTGAACAGTGCTGCTACAGTATATGCTACAGTACTCTACTACATTATTCGGACTGAATAGCTTCCCGAATCCATACTTTCATCGGAGTAACGCAAACGGGCACACGTTCATGTCGTTGATCACTTGCTTCTTCAATGATAGGAAAGTTGGTGGAGCTCTTATTCTATGTGCATAAGTCGGAATACTCGAGTGTGACTACCTTTGTGCCCCTCCAAATGGATGTGCCAAACTCGAATACGAGGAGGTTGGCACACACTCTAGCATCTCACACCTGACCTATGTCTTCGCGTTTGAAGCTTAGGAAGATTTTCTTCAAATTTGGTGCATTATGATCCACATTGGCCTATTTCCTTCATACTCTGCCTCCCAACCCTACCTGCATAAAAGTAACATAAAAACACATATATTAGTGTAAAAACCCAAGAAAAGTAATGCTCAACATAAGGAAAGAATGCTTCGCATTCATATCACACAAGCACTTATCAAACTCCCCCACACTTAAGCTTTTGCTTGTCCTCAAGCAAAAATTAAACATTCTGTGCATCATTGAAGAAAATATTGTAAGTGCTTGGCCTTAGGTTCACCAAAGTATACAAAGAGAGCATTCTACAAGTGAGGGAAATTTCAACACTAAATGTGAAAAATCGAAACTCTAGATAAAAACTTGAATAAAAAAAAGACAACAAACCCGAAATCGTGAAAGTGCGTGGACTCACTCAAGTCAACCCAAGGTATACTCCTCAAAGCTCTAAGTATAAGGGACTTATTTAACTACACAGGTGACAACAATTTCAAAGATGGTAGTAGCTTCACACATCCTCTAAGGTAGCCCTTTACAAAGCGGCCGCTAAGGTGGCTTTCACACTTTCGAGGTGGTAGCTCTTTCTACCCGAGTGGTAGCTTTCACTCATCCTATGAGATAGCACTTTCTCTCATTAGGGCATAGCTAGTATCCGACTTATGAGAGTAGCTTCATACTTCATAGGTGGTAGCTCTTTCAACCCAACAAGCACAAATAAACAATAAAACTATTTTGTTCCTTTCTTTTTTTTTTCAGAATTTATCACAAAAAAATAAACCTAACTAGTCCCTTTAACATCGAACATGAGTTTCCAATAGAATTCAAAGAGTGAGTAGTGCACTAAGTGTAAATCGGGCTGAAATTCCTAGAAATTCAAGCAAGAACTAGAGCATGAAAACATTCAATGTTAGAAATTCTCCTAAACTCAAGAATATAATCATTGCAACTAAGGTAAACCGCCATTGGCTATGTGAGCATATAACAATCAAGAACAATAGAAAAGATGTGTGCACTATGAAACTCCCCCCCACACTTAAGTTGTACATTGTCCCTAATGTACACATGCAAGCTCACTCAAAATATAAATCATTCAAAAGCAAATGTGGGAGAAGCAATCAAAACAATACTCCCCTGACTCCTAGTGTGGTGTTTGATGAAGCTAGTTCGTTGGGAGTAGTGTTTCAATGGGTTGTGAAGCTCACACGGGCAAGTGCCGAAGCACCTTGGCCGTGCCCATGACAAAGTCTCAATTCCCAAGAAGACAAGACCATCTGCACGCATACACGAGGGGGGGGGGGTCAGTGAAGTTCAATAATATAAAAACAACTCGAGTATACAAAAGATAGAGCAATGAATACAACTCGAGACCACAAAATGAAAATAAACTCAGAAGGAAAATCCTTTCGGAGTATACCAATCCAAAATAAAATGCAGAAATAAAATGCGAAAAATAAGAACAAAGAAGGTAAAGACGTCTCAAGTGTCGGTGTCAATAGCTAGTACATCTATTTCCGTTGTTCGTGAAGATGATGCTGGTGCTGCAAAATAAATGAAGATTGGCAAAGAAAAGAGAAAGAGAAGTACCGACAAAATGAGAATGAAAGACAAGAAAACGGCCGGAAAACTCAACTAACAACCCTCTAAAATGACGGTGAGAGGTCAGGAGAGAGCAAGGATGTGTTCTCAAAACGTATGAGGGTGGAAAGATGAAGAAACCCGAAAGGATTTTCAAGAAAACTTGCGGTTGTAGCATATCTGTAAATCCACACTAGCGTGCGGAAATTACCCACGCCCATGTGCCCGACCCACAAGGGCAAACACACGCCCCTGCGGACTCTCCATGCAACCGAGAAAATTCTCTAAGACCCACGCCCGTGCGAAAATTCTACACGGGCGTGGACATTCACAGGCCCAACTCACAGGGGCAAACGTACACCCCTATGTCTTCTCGGGATGGAGAGATCCTCCGCAGAGATTTGCACGAGCGTGCGAAAATTACCCACGCCCGTGTGTGTGGTTCACAAGGTCGCCCACAGGGGTGAGTCCACGACCCTGTGTGCTCTCGGGATAAACTGCCCAACTCTGCAGGAATTCACACGCCCGTGCGGAAATTACCCATGGGCGTGTGACAATCCCATGGTCGTTCAAAGGGCCAGCCGCACGCCCCTGTGCCTTCTCTGGATGAGCTCGCAGTGCAAATCCATGGGCGTGTTGAAATTCCACACGCCCGTTTGTGTTCTCTCTTAGAAAATTCTGTAGGCTCTGGAGAAAATTTTTTAACATGTTTACACACTCAGAGCCTGCCCTAATATGTAAGTTTTACCAGTGAAAAACATGTGAAATAGCTCAAACGACCAAAACTTCACCAAAACACGTGAAAGCACAAGATAACACCAACGGTCCATAAGAAAAGTATAGCAATGGCCTATAAGAATCAAAACACTAACACTCAAGCTCTTATTCATGCAAACACTAAACTAAAAACTAGGAAAACAGTAATTGCTTGGGTTGCCTCCCAAGAAGCGCTTGTTTTACGTCACTAAGCTTGACGTACCTCTTCTTTACCTTATGGAGGCTTAAAAAGAGTATGTTCCTCCCAACTAGACATTGCATAGCTACTTCTCTTAAACCAAAAATTTGCTTTCCGGGGTGAAATATTTGTTGGAGAGTCCAACCATCTTACGTTTGGCCTCCAAGGAAACAATTTGGGTTGGGAATTGTCCAAGCTTAGCATAGGTGGGTCATTGGATGGTTCCAATCTCCTACCCACATCTTCTCCCAAACCCAAAATCTCTTTCTTGCAATTTATGAATTGATCAATCCCAAAGAGTAGTGCTTGTTTCATTACCTTAGGATTTGCACCTTCTTCCATTTCAACTCGAAAGCAATATGTCTTCACCAACTCTTCTTGCACCATTTCTTGGTCACAAACATACTGTCAACTCAAAAAATTATCACATTGAATGAACGGTTCTTCTTGTATCCTCTCAGTCTGACAACATCATACTCATTCCGCCCCACTTCTTCATTGTCATTCCCTACCACATCTTCTCTATAAGGAACTTGACTTGCTTCCTCAAATACTTGTTGTTTCCTGGAGAGTGTGTCAAGTATCCCTCCTAGTTGATGCTCAAGGTTTTTATAGGAGGCTTCATTACATCTTCGTGTGGTCTCCATATTCTGGACGCAGACATCGGATTCTTCAATAAAGTTAGCTAATACTCTTTGTAACTGAACTGCATCCTCTCCGAGTATCTCACCCGTTTGACATTCCTCTTGAGGTGTCTCCCAATGTTGTTCACCATTATCCCATAATACGTTTGGGTAGCCCACTTCAATTGGATGATATGCGTTGTAACATGGAATGTTTTGTTGTGGTGAAGTAACAATTCTATCAACTTCTTTACTGAGTGCTTCGACCTGTAAATATAGAGCAACGACTGGGTCAATCATCATTTAAAATCCTTGCAAGAAAAATTAAGACATGACAAGAGAAAACAAATGAGAATGATTGAAGAATAAGAAAGTGTGAAATAATTTTTTTTAATATATATTTTTTTTAATTTTTTTAGAACAAATCAGAATGGTGATTGATAAGTTTGATATGTTCTTGTGTGATATGAATGCGAAGCATTCTTTCCTTATGTTGAGCATTACTTTTCTCAGGTTTTTACATTAATATGTGTGTTTTTATGTTACTTTGGTGCAGGTATGGTTGTGAGGCTGAGTATGAAGGAAATAGGCCAATGTGGATCATAATGCACCTATTTTGGAGGAGATCTTGCTAAGGTTCAAACGCGAAGACATAGGACAGGTGTGAGATGCTAGAGTGTGTGCCAACCTCCTCGCATTCGAGTGAGCACATCCATTTGGAGGGGCACAAAGGTAGTCACACTCGAGCATTCCGTCTTATGCATATAAGAACAGGAGCTCCACCAACATATATATCATTGAAGAAGCAAGTGATTCACGACGTGAACGTGTGCCCGTTTGCGTTACCCCGATGAAAGTATGGAATTGGGAAGTTATTCAGGTCGAAGACTATAGCAGAGTACTGTAGTAGCACTGTTCACAGACGGCCGAGAAACCAGAGAAACAGAGAATACACACGGGCGTGTGGAAATTATCCACGCCTGTGTGGGAATTCCGCATGGGTGCGTGTATCGTCCACGCCGGTGGAGTTGCCCGATTCCAGCCCTATTTAAAGCCGATTCAGCCCCGATTTTGGTATTCTTTTCTCCATCTTTACCCCAACTTGTGAGAGGGCTTTGGCTAGGGTTTCGAGGGGTATTAGCCAAGGTTTTGGAAAGTTCTACCGCTCCGACATCGTGATTCCATTAGGAAGAAGGTTGGTAGGGAAGCTTCGATCGAGGCGTATCCTATACCGGACGAAGAAATCCTTGGACGACGAGTAGAGGGCTTTCCACAAGACCATCGACACGACCATCGAGGGGGTTTCTTTATGGATTCATTACTTTTACATTATATTTCTTTGATTGTACTAAGCTCCATGGAGAACTATACCCCTAGTGGGTACTTGGATGATTGTGAACCCTAGGACGTATTCGTTTCATTGAACTTCTTTATTATGCTTTCAATAAATTGATGTTTATTGTGAGTTCCAACCTTGAATGCTTGATTGTATGAACATTTCCCCTAGAGTGACACTAGGGTTGAGAGTTCTTGTTGGTAACCTTGTAAGTGAGTGACACACCACCAGCGTTAGACAAAGCTAGGTTGGAGAGGGTTGAGAGGGTGAGTCGAGAGGTACAGGAGCGTCGCCTTTCCCCTCCGACATGATAGATTCTACCTCCGTTCCTCGAGTTCTTTGCATCCATAATAGAGTGAATGGTCTAAGGGATGAACCTCCGCTGGGGCCTAGTTGCACGTGCAATGGAGTGAAGCGTTAAGAGGATCTTAGTATCTAGGGTTTAATTGTGGCTAGGGACCTTCCGCCTGGACCAAAGGGTTAGGTCTATTTTTAGGAAGAGATTCATCACTTGGAATCCCTAGAGCTCATTGCTACTCTATGCGAGTACGAGGTGTTGAGATTGTTCGATTTCTCCTCCGGGACATGTATAGAGTTAGGCATAGTTGACCTTAGATTTGGGACTATGTATGTAAGGATTTCCACGACTCACCATGGCATTGATTAGGAAGCATAATAGAGAGTTCTTGCACTTGAAGCGATTATCCTAGGTGAAGCATCATCCGAATACCCCATCTTTATCGATTGCCTTACCTCCTCCTTACTTTTGCTCTCTTACTTGTTGCTTTTAATTGTTGAAAATTGAATCATTGCCACACTTATCATTGTTCATATTCCACATAGCTAAGAATCGAATTAAGTGTCTTTACTCCCTACTCCCGGTGGATTCGACCCCGCTGACCCAGGATTATTACTTCGACAAACCCGTGCACTTGTTCAGTGATAGAGAAGAGATGTGAAATAGAATGAAGGGTAAATAGCTAAAAAAACAAAGTGCAAAGTATCTCTAAACGCCCACTCCAAGACAACGGTGCCAAAAACTTGACAAGATCCCCTTGCGTATATCCCGCAAGTGCACGGGTTTGTCAAAGTAATAATCCCGGGTGAGCGGGTTTCGAATCCACTAGGAGTAGGGAGTAAAGACACTTAATTCGATTCTTAGCTATGTGGAATATGAACAATGATAAGTGTGGCAATGATTCAATTTTCAACAATTAAAAGCAACAAGTAAGAGAGCAAAAGTAAGGAGGAGGTAAGGCAATCGATAAAGATGGGGTACTCGGATGATGCTTCACCTAGGATAATCGCTTCAAGTGCAAGAACTCTCTATTATGCTTCCTAATCAATGCAATAATGAGTCATGGAAATCCTTACATACATAGTCCCAAATCTAAGGTCAACTATGCATAACTATATTCAAGTCCTTGAGGAGAGATTAAATAACCTCTCAACCTCGCACTCGAATAAAGTTGCAATGAGCTCTAGGGATTCCAGGTGATAAATCTCTTCCTAATTATAGACCTAACTCTTTGGTCCAGGCGGAAGGTCCCTAACCAAAATTAAGCCCTAGATACTAAGATCCCCTCAACGCTTTACTCCGTTGTACGCGCAACTAAGCCCCAGCGGAGATTCATCCCTTAGACCATTCACTCTATTATGGCCGCAAATAACTCGAGGAACGGAGGTAGAATCTATCATGTCAGAGGAGAAAGGGGACACTCCTGTACCTCTCGACACACCCTCTCAACCCTCTCCAACCTAGCTTTGTCTAACGCTCGTGGTGTGTCACTCACTCACAAGGTTACCAGCAAAAACTCTCAACCCTAGTGTCACTCTAGGGTAAATGTTCATACAAACAAGCATTCATGGTTGGAACTCATAATAAACATCAATTTATTGAAAGCATAATAAAGAAGTTCAATGAAACGAATACATCCTAGGGTTCACAATCACCCAAGTACCCACTAGGGGTTTAGCTCTCCATGGAGCTAAGTACAATAAAAGTAATCGAATGTAAAGCAATTAATCCGTAAAGAAACCCCCTCGATGGTTGTGTCGATGGTCTTGTGGAGAGTCCTCTACTCGTCGCAAGGGATCCTTTGTGCGGCCTAGGATACACCTCGCCGGATCGGTGCCGATGAAAGCTGTCCCAGTATCTTTCTTCCAAATGACTCGTGATGTCGGAGCCATAGAACCTCTCCAAAAACCTAGCCAATACCCCTCAAAACCCTAGCTAAAGCCCTCTCTCAAGTTGGGGAAAAGATGGAGAAAAGAATACCAAAATCAGGGCTGAATCGGCTTTAAATAGGGCTGGAATCGGGCGCCTACACGGGCGTGCATGCTCCACGCCCGTATGGAATTTCCACACAGGGCGTGGATAATTTCCACACGCCCGTGTGGATTCTCTCGCTTCTCGCTTTCTCGGCCGGTGACAGAGGTCTGCTACTGAAAGATATGCTACAAAGATTTCACTACATTATCCGGACTGAATAGCTTCCCGAATCCATACTTTTATCAGAGTAACGCAAACGGGCACACGTTCATGTCGTCGATCACTTGCTTCTTCAATGATAGGCAAGTTGGTGGAGGTCTTGTTCTATGTGCATAAGTCGGAATACTCGAGTGTGACCGCCTTTTTGCCCTCCAAAATGGATGTGCCAAACTCGAATCACGAGGAGGTTGGCACACACTCTAGCATCTCACACCTTACCTTTGTCTTCGCGTTTGAACCTTAGCAAGATTTCCTCCAAAATTGGTGCATTATGATCCACATTGGCCTATTTCCTTCATACTCGGCCTCACAACCCTACCTGCATAAAAGTAACATAAAAACACACATATTAGTGTAAAAACCCAAGAAAAGTAATGCTCAACATAAGGAAAGAATGCTTCGCATTCATATCACACAAGCACTTATCAATATTAGACCTTAGGTTTGGGACTATGTATTTATGGATTTCCACGACTCACCATTTCATCGATTAGAAAGCATAATAGAGGGTTCTTGCAGTTGAAACAATTGTCCTAGGCGGAGCATTATCCGAGTACCCCATCTTTATCGATTGCCTTACCTTCCTTTTTACTTGTACTCTCTTACTTGTTGTTTTTACTTTTGAGAATTGAATCATTGTCACACTTATCGCACCTGATCTTCATATAGCCAAGAAGCGGATTAAGTGTTTTTATTCCCTATTCCCTTTGGTTTTGATACCCGCTCATCCGGGATTATTATTTCGACAAACCCGTGCACTTGCGGGATATACGCAAGGGGACCTTGTCAAGTTTTTGGCGCCGTTGCCGGGGAGCAGGCGTTTAGAGATACTTTGCACTTTATTTTCTTAGCTATTTCACCATACATTCTATTTCATATCTTCTTATTATATCATTGTTCTGATTTCTTTTTCTTTCTTTTTGGGTATAGCTCCAGGTTATGACCCTAGGAGATCCCTCAATATTAATTGAAGGAGATCCTGAGCTTGAACGTACACTTAGAAGAAAAGGGAAAGATCCTGTGCAAGAACAGTCTAATTTAGCTAATTTGGAAGTGGAAGGATCTGAAAACATGGCAGAATAGAACGAGCAACAGTGGACATTATCTGATTATGCCAGACCTTCAGTGTTGGGAACACAATCGAGCATTATGCGTCCCCCGATTACAGCTCAGAACTTTGAGTTGAAGCCGGCATCCATCCACATGTTGAAGCAATCCGAACAGTTCAACGGTTTGGCCGATGAGGGTCCAAACAGTCATATAGAGAGTTTTCTCGAGGTGTGGGATATGCTAAAGATAAACGGAGTGACGGATGATGCCATCAAGTTGAGAGCCTTCCCATTTTCCCTAAAGGGGAGAGTGAAGCAGTGGCTACACTCATTACCTATATCATCGATCACCAAATGGGAGGAGATGGTAGAAGCTTTTCTTGCCCGTTATTTCCCTCCCGGAAAATCTGCAAAGCTTAGGAATGAGATCTCATCCTTTGGTCAGTTGGAATTGGAGTCTCTATTCGAGATATGGGAAAGGTTCAAGGAGCTCCTGAGAAAGTACCCATAACACGAATTCCCGGAGTGGATGATTGTTCAGAACTTTTACAACGGTTTGAATCTGAGTACAAGGTAACCCTTGGATGCGGCAGCAGGAGGTATGACACGTCCGAATATGCGTGTATGTACCGCAAGTGCACGGGTGTCGAAGTAATAATTACCCCGGTGAGTGGGTAGTCGAATCCACAGGGAACAGGGCTACTAGTACTAACTTCTTCTCTGCTATCTAGCCTAATGATAATGGGATAGTGTGGTGATCTAATGTGCGAAGAGATGAACACCGGAGACGAATATGCAAGGGTAAAATGGAAGGAGAATCTCAATCAAGAAAAGTGGGGTATTCGAGGCAATGCTCCCGCTAGGGATTCGGGGTATTAGGTACCGGATAAGCAAAGTGTTTCTATGATGAGTAAGTTAAGTCGTGGAAATCCAAACATAATCGGGTCTATCTCTAGATCACCGATACTAGTCCCCTACGAGGTCCCGGTGGAGAAATCGCTCAATCTCAACACCTCACACCACATATGACCGCAAAGCACTCTAGGGATTCCAAACGTGTATCCAATTCCTAAAGATTGATCCAACCCTAATTCCCGTGCAAGGATCCTAACCCCCCTACAAGGTCCCGCGGAGAAATCGAGCAATCTCACGCCTCCCACCAAATATGGTTGCATAGAGCTTAGGGAATGGAGATAGAATACACCAATCGGAGGGAAAGGGGACACTTCACTATCTCATGACTCACCCTCTCAACCCTCTTCAATCTTGAGGTTCTAACCCTAATGGAGATCTCTCTCCCACCAAGGCAACAAATCATGCAAACCAAATAACCATAAGATCAATAAGGCAAGCAAGCATTAAACAATCAAGAATGAAACTTAATCAAACTCGGATTAAATAGAAACACAAAGCAAATCCACAAAAGATTAGAATCCTAGGGTTCACAAGCCCAAATACCCTCTAGGGTTTTAGTCCTCCATGGAGCAACATACAAAACACACCATCAATGAATGATAGTACATTAAAACCATAGAAATAAACCCCCTTATATATGAACTGATGGCCTTGATGGAGAGCTTCGACGTCTTGAAGGACCCAATCCGAAGCTAGGTCCACCGGTAGCTTCCTTGATGCTATGACGGAGGAGGAATCGATCAAAGTTGGTGACAAAGCGCCTCCAAAGCCGCAAAGACCTCCTCTCCAAACCCTAGCCGTCTCACCCCTCAAGAGCCGCACAAAAGATGAGAAAGAATAGGGCAAAAGCGGCTATTTATAGGCCTTAGATCGCGTCATCACGTGCCCTCACGCGCGTCGTGGATTTTTCACGTGGTGCAGCGGAATCTCCAGCGGCCGCATAAACGATGAATCTTTTGCTGACGAATGCTACGAGTACTTTTCGGAAGTTGGCACACATCTCCACGCTTTATGAACCCGCTCTCGTGTCTTGATCCTTGAATTGAACAAGAACTCCCCAACATTGTGTCTTTATAGCCTATCTTTGCTTCCTTTTTACTCTTTAAAGCATTCACAACCTATATGCATAAAAGAACACCAAATACACAATATGAGACATAAACCACAGTAAAAATGATGCTCAATGCATGTAAAACATATATAAAAATATGTCTACTCAAGCACTTATCAAGGTACCTTAGGTAGCAAGACCCCAGATGAGGCCCATCAATTAATTGAGGAAATGGGGCTAAACAGCTACCAATGGAATGCCAGGGAGAAGAAAAAGACGGCCTGTCTCCATGAAATAGATACGGTAACTTCATTGGCGGCTTAAGTGGAAAATTTGAGTAAGAAGTTAGATCTTCTAACTTCAAACAGAGTGGCGGTCATGACTAATTGCACCAGGTATGGTGGAGGACATGCTCCCTCCGATTGCTCGATCTCTATCAGTGATGTTTCTTCGGTGTTGAACGTTGATTTTGTTGGTAATGTCATGAGACCTCAAGGAAACCTATATAGAAATACCTATAATCCGGGTTGGAAGAATCATTCCAATTTCTCATGGAGTAATCATGGTCCACAAAAGGCCATGGGCCACCGGGTTTCCATAAATAACAACAAGCCCCTCGGTGGAAAAACGAGTCTCAAGTTTGAAAAACCCGAATGAATGACTTAGAGAAACACTTGACTAGATTTGTGAAATCGCAAACACAATGTTTGAATCGATCGAGGCTACACTTCGAAGCACACCGCCTCTTTGCATAACCTTGAAAAATCGGGTGGGGCAAATTGCGACGCTCTCTTTGAAAGGCCACATGGAAGCTTGCCGAGCAATATAGAGACAAACCCTAGAGAGCACGTGAAGGCGATCACTTTGAGAATTGGTCGTGAGGTTGAAGGTAGGCTTCCGAGTGAGAAGCCAAAAGAACACACACTCGAGGTTATAGAGGTAGAAGAGGGAACAAGGAAAGAGAAAGAGGTGGTACCCCCACCTTTCAAGCCAAGAATCCCTTATCCTACTAGATTGAAAAATGACCAAGGGGATGAACAGTACAAGAAGTTCCTGAGTTTGTTCAAGCAACTCCACATCAATATCCCTTTTGTTGAGGCATTAGCCCAAATGCCTAAGTATGCGAAGTTCTTAAAAGACTTGTTGACTAACAAGAGGAAGTTGGTGGAAAGTGCTTTAGTGATTTTAGATGCTTCATGCTCAGCGGTATTGCAAAAGAATATGTTGAACAAGAAGAAAGACCCGGGAAGCTTCATCATTCCGTGTAATATTGGCAATCTATGTGAGGAAATGGCATTGGCGGACTCAGGGGCCAGTATCAACGTTATGCCATACACCTTCTTTCAAAAGCTAGGCTTGGGCGAGCCTAGGCCTACCCGGATGACTTTGCAACTAGCGGACCGAACAATGTGACATCAATTAGGCGTCATTGAAGACGTGCTTGTCAAGGTTGACAAGTACATTTTTTCGGTTGACTTTGTAGTGCTAGACGTCGATGAGGATGCGGATGTACCTTTGATACTTGGGAGACCATTTTTGCGGACATCCAAGCCATTGATTGACATGGACGGCGGAGAGCTAACTTTGAGGGTTGGAGATGACAACTCACATACCCCCTCGCTAAAGCCATGTGGCATTCTCTTGATTTCGATGATACTTTATACTTTCTAGACACTACTGATGAGATTGTTGATGAATACATGCAGGAAATGTTCAATCCGGACCCATACGAGGGTTTGTTCGACCAAGAGGAGGATTATGAAGAAGTAATGATGCTTGGTTCGACAGAAGAAGTACCATCTACCCCGGAGATCTTGAAGAAGGTGCTCCAGAAAATGAAGAGGGCTAGTAGACGACATTGGAAACACTCCAAGGCTGTTGGAGACGTCCATAAACCGAAGAAGTTGGATGAACCATCGCTAGGTGGTCCGAAGCCCGATAATTCACCCTCTATCCTCAAGACACTTTGCACATCATGCTTTCAAATCATGGGTAAGAGGGCAGCCTTCATCTATGAACCCCGTGATGTAAGACAAGGTACGTCAAGCTTAGTGACATTAAACAAGCTCTTCTTGGGAGCCAACCCAAGTGTTTACTATTTTCTTATCTTCCAGTTTAGTTTGTTTTCATGAATAATTTGTTAAGTGTTGGTGTCTTGGTTTTTAGATGCTTGTGCTGAGATTTTCTTGTGGGCTTTGAATATTCATCATGTGTTTTGATGTGGAATTGGTGAAGTTATGTCGCTTGAGCTTTATTCCATGTTTTTTTCACTTTGGTAAAACTTCCATACTATGGTAGGCTCACGAGTGTGTAAACATGTTCGAAACTTTTTGCGAGCTGCGCAGGCTTTTCTAAGGCATTCGGTGAAGGCACTGCAGGCGTGTGGAATTTCCAGCGCCTGTGGATTTGTATTGCGAGCTCATCCAAAGAAGGCACTGGGGTGTGCGGCTGCCCTGTGAATGACCATGCGAATATCACACGCCCGTGGGTAATTTCCGCACGGGCGTGTAAATTCCTGCAGAGTTTGGCCGATTATCCCGAGAGCCCACAGGGGCGTGAACTCGCCCCTGTGGGCGACCTTGTGACAGGTGCATGGGTGTGGGTAATTTCCGCACGCCCGTGTAAACTCTGCAAAGGAGCCCTCTTCATCCCGAGATGACACAGGGCATGTGGGTGCCCTTGTGAGTTGGGCATGTGAATGTCCAAGCCCGTGTGGAATTTTCGCACGGGCGTGTGGAACACTTAGCGATTTTTTTCGGATGTCCAGAGAAGCCACAGGGGCGTGGGGTTGCCCTTGTGGATCGGGCGCACGGGCGTGGGTATTTTCTGCACGCATGTGCGAGAGCGTTCTGAGTCATTGAGAGTTTTTCCCGAAAGCACCCAGGGGCGTGCACTTGTGTCACGCCCCGTCTCGCGGGTCCCACTCATGACATACCGCCACGATAACCCAAGGGAGGTCCAACACTAACTCACCCCTAGATCACCGTAAGGCTAACCTGTTTCCTGTACAAAACCACTATAACAATAATAAACATTCTAGCAATCCAATATACCCAAATGTTCCTACACAACCCATCACTTTAATTTAAACCATGACAACAACCATTCACTTAGAGAGTATACATCTCATACACAACATAAAGCTAACCAACATATTTAAAAGTATCAAAGAAGAAAGATACATATTAATATTAGGGTTGGTAATATCCTAGTGGATCCATCAACTACATGCCAAAATATATAAGCTTCATACACAGCCTAAGAAAATACAAACTACTCTGCCAAGCACTTCACGCTTCTATCCCGCTGCTGTGCTGTCACCTGGGGGAGGGAAAAATAAAGAGGGGATGAGTAACTAGGTTACTCAGTGAGTGGCTAAACATGGAGCTATATCCCATACATAATATATTAAAGTAAAAAGGTAAAAAAAATATATTTCAACTCCTCAAAATATTCAATATACCTTGACTGTCAAGTATAAATTAAGATATAAAATTTACAACAATGAAATGCTCGATAAAACTCTTTTAAATCATCTCAAAATCCATATGAGTAAGAAATCCAAGTTTATACTTTGGCTTAGTAACTCATAATTCAAAAAAATGTATAAATCATCGATTAAAAATAAACAAATATATTTTAAATAGCCTCGAAAACCCTCCCTCACTAACCGTGGCGCAGTTAGGGTCGAGACCACCAAGATGCGCATATCTTGGCGTTGTCACTGGGAAGTTCGTGTGGTGACTCTGACCAACCCAACTATATCCAAGTCGAGGGCTCTACGCTCCCACCGAAATGGCATAACCGGTTTGACGAAAGTATTCCACGCCACCTCTATACAGTCGGCCCGTGGAAACCATCCACACTCTCACTGCAGTAAGTATGGGGTTTCCCCGTCACCATCAAAACCACCCCGTCAAGAACATGAAGGCCGTAGCCCACCATTTCCATGGATATGTTCAAGACCCCACGGGTGTTTGCATAATAAAAATCCAAATATTCATTACAAATCGAAAAGGGTCCTTATTCAGGGACTATGTTCACAAATCATGAATGAAAGCAATAAATAGCATTCTGGCCCGTAGGCTAAATATATTCATCAATAGGGAACAAGTATTCACAAATGCCAATCTCACTCCAAAAGTCAACAACTTGTTCATAACCATTCAATGAAAACATTTTCGTTAAAAACAGCATACAAGAATATTCATTGAAAACACATATGTATACCTCAAATCAATTACATCATTTTCATGGTAATATTCAATTTGTTTTACCCAAAGCTTTTGGTCATCATAGGAAAAACATCAATCTTTTATAAGGATACATAATTCAAACATATCTTCTAAAACATATATTTTTCAAATCATAACAACAACATATGTATATTAATAATCTTTAGTAAAAACCATGAAGGAGATCAAATCATAAATCCTCATGATATCCAAATCCAATGAATAACATCTCAAGAGTTTTATAGATAGAAATCTTGTCATTCAAAGGCCAATATATATATATGTATATATATGCATGATATATAGTCCATAATTTAGTAAATCCCACTCACAAACTTGGCGAGCTAACACCCTCCAAAGTTACTTGTCTATAATCTCTTTTCCTTTGCTTGAAGCTTCTCCTCCTAGAAGCCGTTAAACAACCAACAAAAGCAAGATTCAACAACAATACTACAACCAATTAAAAAAGAAGGAAAATGTGCTTAAAATAGGAGTAAATTGTTTCTAGAGTTTTCTAAGCACTCTAATAAGAAGATATAACAAGAATGAACCCTTTAAAATCCTCAAAATCAGCAAAAAGAACAAAAGGAATTCAACTTGGGTCGGTGCTACAGTAACCCGAACCCTTGAGATGCAAGATGTCTCTCATTTCCTCACCAAATCATGGTTTTACAACCTTAAAATGATTCTAATCTTTAAATCACTTCAATAACTAAGATTTCTCACAAAAATTTCAAAGAATCACAACAAGGATGAGAGGAGTGAAAAGGAGGAAGTTGATGTAGCCTAACTCACCGATAATCCTCTCTATGCCTTAATCGAACTCTTCTTCTTGTAAGGAGATGAGATTTCCACTTCTTCTTTTGTTTGGGGATCAAAGATGAGAGGTTTGAAGAGAGAAAAATGAAGAAAATCAGAGGAGAAGGAAGAAGGAGAGAAAAAGAAGCTAGGAATGTCCTAGAAGGTCCAAGAAGGTCAATATATATGCCAAGGCTCGTGAGACCACTTTGAGGCCACTTCTGAAATCTTCACGGGCTCCATGCGCCCGCATGGAGGCCGTGAGGCTTTCAGGTTGGTCCATTTCAGCCCACAAAAATTGAATTTTTACCAGAAACCCTCACGGGCTTCCATGCGCCCGCATGGAAACCGTGAGGCTTTCAGGTTAACCTCCAAAATGACTCTCTCTCCCACTTTAAAAACCTCCCAAAAACCATAACTAAGTTCCTAACACAAAAGAACACTCAAAATACTTAAACAACAAGTTAAACTCAAAAGGCAAAACATAAGCAAAGTAAAGAAAAAAGTCAAACTCCCACATCCTACCCCCCTTAAAGAAATTTCGGCCTCGAAATTTAGCATACCTCTAGTTTCAAACAACAAGGGATATTTACTCTTCATTGCTCCTTCTGGTTCCCAAGTTATTTCTTCTACAACATCATTCCTCCAAAGTACTTTTACCATAGGTATGTTCTTTCTTCGAAGATTTTTTTCACTTGGTGATCCAAAAATCTTCACCGGTTGCACCTCAAACTTCAAATCTTCTCTTAACTCCACTCGGTGGTGTTTCAAGACAATGAGAAGAGTCGTGGATATACTTCTTCAACACGGAGACATGAAACACATTGTGAATCTTTTTCCAACTCGTGTGGTAATTTAATCGATAGGCTACCGGTCCAATTCTCTCTAGAATCAAAAATGGACCTATATATCGGGGATTCAACTTTCCCCTACCTCGAAACCGAATTACCCCTTTCCATGGAGAAATTTTTAAGAATACTCTATCACCAACTTCAAACTCCAAGAATCTCCTTCGATTGTCAGCATAACTCTTTTGCCTATCCTGAGCTGCTTTCAATCTATCTCTAATCACTTTCACTTTCTCAATAGTTTGATCAATTAATTCCACACTTTGAAGCTTCCTTTCTCCCACTTCATCCCAACAAAGAGGAGTCCTACACTTCCTTCCATACAAGGCTTCGTATGGAGCCATACCAATGCTTGCTTGAAAGCTATTATTATAGGCAAACTCCACCAATGCTAGGTGTTGATCCCAACTTCCTTGAAAAATCTATAACACAAGCTCTTAACATGTCTTCAAGGGTCTCGAATGGTTCTTTTCCTGATTGACCATCCGTCTCGAGGATGATAAGCAAGACTAAACTTTAAAGTTGTACCTAGAGCCTCCCTGAAATCTTGGCCAAAAAAACGAGAGGTAAATCTAGGGTCTCGATCCCGAAACTATCGAAACCGGTACTCCATGCAATTTCACTATCTCATCTATGTACAACTTTGCCAATTTCTCCAAGGAATACTTAGTATGCACTCGCTAAGAAATGTGCCGACTTTTGTCAATCTATCCACTATCACCCACACCGCATCAAAAACCTCGAGTTGTTCGTGGTAAACCTACCACAAAATCCATCGTTATATGCTCCCACTTCCATTCTGGGATTGGAAGAGGTTGTAACAATCCTGAAGGTCTTTGATGCTCTGCCTTGACTTGTTGGCACACTAGGCACTTAGCCACAAACTCGCTATCTCTTTCTTCATTCCCCGGCCACCAATAATTCTCCTTGATTGTTCTGTACATCTTGGTACTTCCAGGATGAACTCGCATAAGTCAAGAATGAGCTTCTTCCAAAAATTACTTTCTTGAGCTCTAAATCGCCTGAACACAAACACGCCCCTCGAAAACTCTAGGATTCCATCTTCTCTCACCCGAACTCACTAGTCTCTTCTCAGATGTAACCTCTCGCATCTCTTGTATCAACTTTTCATCATTACCCCTCGAAGCTCCTTAACACGATCCAACAAAGAATGGTCTTACTATGAAGTCGGCTACTAATGCTCCAAAGATCTCCAACGTTAAGGTCTAATCTCAAGCACTTCATTGTCGAAAGAAGTTGCACATAGGACACCCTCAAAGAAGATATCAAGTAGACTTCCTACTCAAAGCATCAAGAACCACATTTGCTTTTTCCCCGGATGATAGTCTATGATCAAATCATAATCCTTTATTAATTCCAACCATCGTCGCCGCCTCAAGTTCAATTCCTTCCGAGTAAAAAAAGATACTTCAAGCTTTTTATGGTCTCAGAAAAATCCCGACACGCTTTCTCCAAAAAAAGATAATGCCTCCAAATCTTCAAAGAAAAAGACCACCGCGCTAACTCCAAATCATGGGTGGGATAATTCAACTCATGTCGCTTTTAACCGCCTAGAGGCATAGGCCACCACTTTTTCCCTCTTGCATCAACACACAACCTAAACCTTGCAGAGAAGCATCATCGAGACTACAAACTCTTTCCCACTTTCTCGCAAAGTAAGCACTCGAGTCGATGTCAAACGGTCCTTCAAAGTTTGAAAGTCGTTTTCACACTCATCATTCCAAGAAAACTTCACTTCCTTACGAGTTAACTTTGATAATGGCAAGGCAATCGAAGAAAAACCCTTCCACAAATCGCCTATAATAACCCGCAAGTCCAAGAAAAACTTCGAACTTCGTAACATTCTTCGGCCTTTCCCACTTTTACAATGGCTTCAACTTTCTTTGATCCACAAATATCCCTTCTCCTGACACCACATGTCCAAGAAATCCAACTTCATAGAGCCAAAACTCGCACTTGGAGAATTTAGCATATAATTTCTTCTCCCAAGAGTTTGCAAAACAATCCTAAGATGTCGAGCATGCTCCTCGCTTGAAGGTGAATAGACCAAAATATCATCAATAAAACACAATGACAAACTTGTCTAAATAAGGTCTAAAACACCCTGCTCATCAAATCCATAAAAGTCAGCAGGAGCATTAGTCAAACCAAAATGGCATCACCAAAAACTCATAATGGCCATAACGGGTCCGAAAAAGTCGCTCTTTGGGACATCCTCCCGACTTAATCTTCAACCGATGATACCCTGCATCGCAAAATCAATTTTTAGAGAACACCTTTGCTCCCTTCAATTGATCAAATAAATCATCAATCCTTGGCAATGGGTACTTGTTCTTGATTGTCACCCGATTTAATTGCCCTCGTAATCTATGCACAACCCTCATAGATCCATCCTTCTTCTTTACAAAGAGAATCGGTGCACCCCAAGGTGATACACTTGGTCGAATAAAACCCTTGTCTACAAGATCTTGCAATTGAGTCTTCAATTCTCTTAGCTCACTGGTGCCATCCGATAAGGTGGTATAGAAATAGGAGCTCGTACTGTAGTAAATCTATAGCAAACTCCATTTCTTATCCGGTGGTAAACCTCGGTAAGTCTTCGTGAAAAACATCCTCGAAACTCACTCACCACCGGCATCTCTTCTAAAGCTGGCTCCTTAACTCTTAGTATCTCACCACATGAGCTAAAAAAATCATTGGGCAACCCTTGCCCAACAATCTTCTAGCTTCCATGGATGAAATTAAACATGAAGGCAAAGTCCTTCTCACACCCCTTTAACACCACTCAAGGGTCCTCAAGACACGTGAAAAGTAACTTCCTTCTTGAAACAATCAATGGAAGCATGATGTCTATCCAACTAATCCATGCCAAGAATGGCATCAAAATCTTTGATCTCCAAAGGTATTAAGTCTCGCCTTCAAGACAACTCCATTAATTAGCACTCGACACTCCCTCGCATACACCAAACTCCTTACTACCTCTTCACCCAAAGGAGTTTGTATCACTAACTCACCACCCAAGGGGAAGGGTCACTATTCGCATGACATGCAAATGTAGTACTAACAAAAAGAACGCCTCGACCTGTAATCAATCAATGCAAAAAGCATTATGCTCGAAGATGGATAGTGTACCGTGATCACATTAGGCCCTACACTCACCCTCTTCCTCCGCCATGGCAAACACTCGGGTCCGAGCTCCGTCCGAGGTCGATGGGCACCGGTCGCGAAGTGTTGCTAGCAGCCCCGACTTGGTAGTAACTCGGGAAGATGCTACCGGCCGAGAACCTCTCGAATCGGCTAGGACGGTCCCCGAGATGCCGGTGTAGATCCACCCCGTCCCCAACTCGACATGCTCGACCTCAAATGTCCAGGGCTGACCGCAATGGAAGCACTTATGAGGTGTCTCGACACTCGCCCTTATGCGGCTTTCCACAATTCTGCACTCGCATTAGCTTCCGGGCCTCCGACACTAGGAGCGCTATCGAACGTAAGTCTCTCACGATCACCACTCGAGATAGTGGAGGTCTAGTGGGGCCTCGGAGTAGAATCGCCCTTGGAGGAACCCTCACTCCTACTCTTCTTGGATGGTCGTCCCCGCCTCCAAGCTTCTTCTCTTAGCTATGTTCTCTCGAACTCTCTTGCCTTTCTAACCAACCGCTCCCGCCTCAAAGTCGATTGCACTCATCTCCTTAAAACTTTGCTTGCTTGTAACTCGCTATTCTTTCTCTAATACCCAAGTTCAAACCAACTTCAAATTTAGAACAAAGAACTTCCTCAAGAGGGTGCTAACTCGAACAAAATTAGCCAAATCTTTCAATTTCGCCTCATATTCTCAGAATCGCCTTTATTTCCCCGAACCAGCCCTCATAAACTCATGCCTCTTCCGATCACTGTGAAACCGGTGTAATATTCTTCATCAAATTCACGCAGTAAAAATCCCGACCATGTAACCCCGCCCAAATGATCTACTCTTCAAACTTTCCCACCAAATTCGAGCTCCCGCCTCCAACAACCTAGTAGCAACCCCCGAGTCTCGGGTCTCACCACCTAAACTCATGTCATCAAAGGTAGCACTACCCGCTTGACCCATTCTTTAGCAATCATGGCATCACTAGTGCCATCAAAAAGAACCACATCCAAGTCGCCGAGCTTCTTTTTAGAAGCTTGGACAAAGCTAAGGCTTGACTCAGGTCCACCGGCCTCCCTGGGTGGAATGAACCACCGGGGCCCGTGGTGGTGCAGTGTCTGTGCCGGGTAGTTACCGGGTAGTCCGAGCCCTGCCTCCCAAAAAAATCCTCCAATAGTCTAAGAAGTCCCGTACTCCCGGTAGGTAGGCCGCCTCCCCTGGTAGCCCAATGAGACCCAAAGGCTTCTAATGCCTCGTGAGTTGGGATGTAGCAGTGCATGTGAGTAGCTCCCCCGAACCTCCCGGGCATGCATGTAGCCGCCACCGCAGGATCATGCCTTGAACCGGCCTCCCCGCCTAGGTGGCGGCGGAGATGGGGGCGGGGTTGGTTCTCCCTCGCCTCCACCTCTCTCGAGCTCTTGGTGTAGCAAATGCTAGGGAATTAACTCTTCCACGGCGAAAAGCGTGAATGTTGTGCCGGCATCTTACCGAAAATGAAAAACATAAGACATCTTTTTAGAAATCCACAATATGCACCAATGCTATATGCAGACTCTGCTTGGATCCACTAGTAACAAAGACAAAAAAAATCAGACATTTGACCCAATCGAGAAACTAACTCTAGATCTAGATTATACTCGCCTAAATCTCACACCCTAAACTCTAAAACCGTGGCTCGATACCACTAAAGTATGTCACGCCCCGCCTCGCTGGGTCCCACTCATGACATACCGCCACGATAACCCAAGGGAGGTCCAACACTAACTCACCCCTAGATCACCGTAAGGCTAACCTCGCTTCCGCATAAAAACCACTATAACAATAATAAACATTCTAGCAATCCAATATACCCAAATGTTCCTACACAACCCATCACTTTAATTTAAACCATGACAACAACCATTCACTTAGAGAGTATACATCTCATACACAACATAAAAGCTAACCAACATATTTAAAAAGTATCAAAGAAGAAAGATACATATTAATATTAGGGTTGGTAATATCCTAGTGGATCCATCAACTACATGCCAAAAATATATAAGCTTCATACACGCCTTAAGAAAAATACAAACCACTCCCGCCAAGCACTTCACGCTCTATCCCGACTGCAGGTCACACCGGGGAGGGAAAAATAAAGAGGGATGAGTAACTAGGTTACTCAGATGAGTGGCTAAACATGGAGCTATATCCCATACATAATATATTAAAGTAAAAAGGTAAAAAAATATATTTCAACTCCTCAAAAATATTCAATATACCTTTGACCGTCAAGTATAAATTAAGATATAAAAATTTACAACAATGAAATGCTCGATAAAAACTCTTTTTAAATCATCTCAAAAATCCATATGAGTAAGAAATCCAAGTTTATACTTTGGCTTAGTAACTCATAATTCAAAAAAATGTATAAATCATCGATTAAAAATAAACAAATATATTTTTAAATAGCTCTCGAAAAACCCTCCCTCACTAACCGTGGGTCATGTTAGGTCGAGCCACCAAGATGCGCATATCTTGCGCTGGTCACTGGAAGTTCGTGGTGGTGACCAACAACCCAACTATATCCAAGTCGTGGCTCTACGCTCCCACCGAAATGGCATAACCGGTTTGACAAAGATTCCACGCCACCTCTATACAGTCGGCCCGTGGAAACCATCCACACCTCACCGCAGTAGTATTGGGGTTTCGTCACCATCAAAACCACCCCGTCAAGAACATGAAGGTCAGAGCCCACCATTTCCATGGATATGTTCAAGACCCCACTGGGTGTTTGCATAATAAAAATCCAAATATTCATTACAACCTAAAAAGGGTCCTTATTCGTGACTATGTTCACAAATCATGAATGAAAGCAATAAATAGCATTCTCGCCCGTAGGCTAAATATATTCATCAATAGGGAACAAGTATTCACAAATGCCAATCTCACTCCAAAAAGTCAACAACTTGTTCATAACCATTCAATGAAAACATTTTCGTTAAAAACAAAGATACAAGAATATTCATTGAAAAACACATATGTATACCCTCAAATCAATTACATCATTTTCATGGTAATATTCAATTTGTTTTTACCCAAAGCTTTTTGGTCATCATAGGAAAAACATCAATCTTTTATAAGGATACATAATTCAAACATATCTTCTAAAAACATATTTTTTTCAAATCATAACAACAACATATGTATATTAATAATCTTTAGTAAAAACCATGAAGGAGATCAAATCATAAATCCTCATGATATCCAAATCCAATGAATAACATCTCAAGAGTTTTTATAGATAGAAATCTTGTCATTCAAAGGCTAATATATATATATGTATATATATGCATGATATATAGTCCATAATTTAGTAAATCCCACTCACAAACTTGGCGAGCTAACACCCTCCAAAGTTACTTGTCTATAATCTCTTTTCCTTTGCTTGAAGCTTCTCCTCCTAGAAGCCGCTAAACAACCAACAAAAAGCAAGATTCAACAACAATACTACAACCAATTAAAAAAAGAAGGAAAAATGTGCTTAAAATAGAGTAAATTGTTTCTAGAGTTTTCTAAGCACTCTAATAAGAAGATATAACAAGAATGAAACCCTTTAAAAATCCTCAAAATCAGCAAAAAGAACAAAAGGAATTCAACTTGGGTCGGTGCTACAAGAACCCTGAACCCTTGAGATGCAAGATGTCTCTCATTTCCTCACCAAATCATGGTTTTTTACAACCTTAAAATGATTCTAATCTTTAAATCACTTCAATAACTAAGATTTCACAAAAAAATTTCAAAGAATCACAACAAGGATGAGAGGAGTGAAAAGGAGGAAGTTGATGTAGCCCTAACTCACCGATAATCCTCTCTATGCCTTAATCGAACTCTTCTTCTTGTAAGGAGATGAGATTTCCACTTCTTCTTTTTGTTTGGGGATCAAAGATGAGAGGTTTGAAGAGAGAAAAATGAAGAAAAATCAGAGGAGAAGGAAGAAGGAGAAAAAAAGAAGCTAGGAATGTCCTAGAAGGTCCAAGAAGGTCAATATATATGCCAAGGCTCGTGGAGACCACTTTGAGGCCACTTCGAAATCTTTCACGGGCTCCATGCGCCCGCATGGAGGCCGTGAGGCTTTCAGGTTGGTCCATTTCAGCCCACAAAAATTGACTTTACTAGAAACCCTCACGGGCTTCCATGCGCCCGCATGGAAACCGTGGAGGCTTTCAGTTAACCTCCAAAAATGACTCTCTCCCACTTTAAAAACCTCCCAAAAACCATAACTAAGTTCCTAACACAAAAAGAACACTCAAAAATACTTAAACAACAAGTTAAACTCAAAAGGCAAAACATAAGCAAAGTAAAGAAAAAAGTCAAACTCCCACAACTTGTCCCCTCGGAAGCTCTCCTCAGAAGCATCAGGCGTGATAATTTCCACACGCCCGTGTAGATGTAGAGAACGCCAAGAGGCGCGAGTTCTTTTTAAAGGATAGTTGTTTCTCTTCTCCCTCATACCCTCCATTCGTCAGGGAGCACTTTCACATAAACCCCCGACCACCCTAGCTCGAGTTGGTAGGATTATTGCAAGGTTTTCCGGCCGATCTCATAGTTCTTTCATTTTTAACTCGCCGATTATGGCACCTCTGGTCAAGAAGCAAGTCGATAAGAGGCCGTGGTGAGTCATCCCCGAGCCCGAGGGCATGAGTTTCGTGATTCCGGAGCATCAGGTTTACTATAAGCGCTTGTCGAGAATCCGGTTCGGATATACTCGATTCCTGGATACAAGTATACTGAGAGATCTACAGGTAGGAGATGAGTTCGCTGATGAGGTCGAGGATCTCATTTCAGCAGGTGGTTGGCGGCAGTTATTAACGATTATAGAGCCAGCCATCCGAGAGTTTCCATTAGAGGTGCTATCATCATTCGAGTTTGATAGATCGTACGCGAGCTTCGACAGTTTGGACACCATTCACGTACACTCGAGGAGTACCTCGCCCATCGACCGATTATCCCGAGCTTTGACCCCGCAGAGCTTACAGGTGCTATGTAATCGTGCTCAAGCACGAGCCGAGGTCGCCCAAGGCCACGTGCCTTTCCCGACCGCATAACGATACTCTGCATGCCATCATGAGCGCATCGGGTGAATTACCGCTGGGTGATAGTAATCGGGCGTCTCGAGCCTGCAGGAGCTTCTATACTTGTACTCGGTGGTGTAGCGCTGCATCGATTCACTTAGGGACACATCATGGCGAGTACATCGTACATCGTGGGTATTATGCTAGACTCGGGAGCGATCTTCCGTGCCCCTACATTACGAGATTAGTGCTGGGCATGGGTCTCTTGGATTTGATTCGTGGGGCTGAGAAGACGAGTATACCAACCCCCCCTGAGTTTAGAGACACTGAGATTGATAGGCATGGTCCGTCGAATTCGGACAAGGGTTTATGCGTTGGTGCTACCAGCTCTAGAGATAGCCGATGGTGAGGGTGATCATGCCAAGGCTTCCCAACTCGCCTCAAGCTCTCGCCAAGACCGATGGAGACCGAGACACCTTCGGCGGCAGAGACGCCTCCCCGCACATACACACCATCTCGAGCCCATGATCGCTTTGAGAGGCTCGAGAGTGCGGTGAGTGATACGGGACGATGAGGTGGCTAAGGCTCGAGCTCGAGATTATCGAGATTAGGGCTACGCAGTCACTCAAGACACGTAGTTTATGGCACGCTTCGACATGACATAATGAGATCTTAGAGCGTAGATGTCGCCTCCTCAATTGTCTTGCATGCAGAGGATTCCTCCGCCCCCTCAGATCTCCTCGCACTCCCTCATCTCCTATACCAAAGACCGCGGATCCACCTTATGTTTCCCCATCACCAGCAGTAGTGCATTTGAGCCCGACGGAGCGTGACACCGACATTTGACTTTATTTTTCTGCATTTTCTTTGTTTTGCATTTTATTTTTAGACTTGTTCACTCGTAAAAGCGATTCTCCTTTTGAGTTTATTTTCATTTTGCATCTCGAGTTGTATTAATTGTCTATCTTTTATATATACTCGAGTTATTTTTTTGTTTTTATTGAGCTTTCACCGAACCCCCTCGTATGCTTCATCAAACGTGACACTAGGGAGTTAGGGGAGTATTATTTTGATTGCTTCTCCCACATATATTCTTCATTGACATACATTATGAGTGAGCTTGCATGTGTACATTGGGGACAATGTACAACTTAAGTGTGGGAGGGAGTTTCATAGTGCACATATCTTTTATATTAGTTTTAATTGTTATACATGCTCACATAGCCAATGGCGGTTCACCTTAGTTGCAATGATCGTATTCTTGAGTTTAGGAGAATTTTTAACATTGAATGTTTTCATGCTCTAGTTCTTGCTTGAATTTCTAGGAATTTTTACCCGATTTACACTCAGTGCACTGTTCACTCTTTATACTCTATTAGAAACTCATGTTCGATGTTAAAGGGACTAGTTATGGTTGTTTCTTGTGTTAAATTCTGATATGAATGATGAAAAGAAGGAAGAAAATAGTTTTTCTTGTTTGTTTTGGGTGGAAAGAGTCACCACACGTGATATTATGAAGCTACTCTGATAAGTCAGATACAAGCTATGCCCTAATGAGAGAAAGAACTATCTCATAGGATGAGTGAAAGCTACCACTCCGGTAAAAAGAGCTACCACCTTGAAAGTGTGAAAGCCACCTTAGCAGCTGCTTTGGAAAGGGCTACCTTAGAGGGGTATACTTTCGGTTGTCACTTTTGTAGATAAATAAGTCCCTTCTACGTAGAACTTTGAGGAGTATACTTTCGGTTGTTTTGAGTGAGTTCAGACACGTACACGATTTGGGTTTGTTGTCCTTTTTGATTCAAGTTTTTAGCTAGAGCTTTGATGTATTTAATGTTGAAATTTCCCTTTAATTGTAGAATGCTCTCCTCTCAGTACACTTTTGGTCGAACCCAAGGCCAAGCACTTCCATGATTTTCCTTCATCTATACATGTATCGTTTAATTTTTGCTTGAGGACAAGGAAAAGCTTAAGTGTGGGGGAGTTTGATAAGTGCTTATGTGATATGAATACGAAGCATTCTTTCCTTATGTTGAGCATTACTTTTCTCAAGTTTTTACACTAATATGTGTGTTTTTATGTTACTTTTATGCAGGTAGGGTTGTGAGGCTGAGTATGAAGCAGAGAAGCCAATGTGGATCATAATGCACCGATTTTGGAATAAATCTTGCTAAGGTTCAAACGCGAAGACATAGGTCGGGTGTGAGATGCTAAAGTGTGTGCCAACCTCCTGCGATTTGAGTTAACACAACCATTTGAGGGGCACAAGGGCGCTCACACTCAAGCATTCTCGACTTATGCACATAGAACAAGATTTTTCACCAACTTGTCTATCATTAAAGAAGTAAAGCGATCCACGACATGAACGTAGTGCCCGCTTTGCATCACCTCGTGAAAGTATGGACTCGTGGAAGTATTTTAGGCAGTATCAGAGCGTAACAATGCAAAGAAAAGTTCTATAGCAAAGAATGTTCACAGCGCCAGAGAAAATGCAGAATTCGGAGAATCCACATGGGCGTAGAATTATACACGCCCGTGTGGAAATTCCACATGGGCGGTGTAAAATCCACAAGGCTGCAGTCACGCGATTCCACCTATTTAAAGCCAATTCAGCCCCGATTTTTGTATTCTTTCTCCATCTTTTCCCAACTTGAGAGCCGGATTTCGCAGTGGTTTTGAGAGGTATTGGCTAGGGTTTTTGGAGAGGTTCTACTTGCCCCGATCATCATTCTTTAGGAAGAAGGTTAGTAGGAGCTTCCGCCGATGCGCGATCCTATACCGGACAAAGGGAATCTTTTGGACGCATGAGCAGAGGACTTTCCTACAAGACCATCGACACGACTATCGAGAGGGTTTCTCTATGAATTCATTGTTTTTACATTCTATTTCTTTGATTGTACTTAACTCCATGGAGAGATAAACCACAAGTGGGTACTTGGCTATTTGTGAACCCTAGGATGTATTTGTTTCATTGAATCTCTTTATTTTCCTTTCACTAATTGATGTTTATTGTGAGTTCTAACCTTGAATGCTTGATTGTATGAACATTTCCCCAGAGTGACACTAGGGTTGAGAGTTCTTGTTGGTAACCCTTGTGAGTGAGTGACACACCACCCGAGCTGCTAGAGGCACAAATGGTAGGTTAGAGAGGGGTCGAGAGGGTGAGTCGAGAGGTACAGAGCATCACCTTTCCCTCCGACGGATAGATTCTTTCCTCCTCGCTCCCCAGTTCTTCCTCGGCCATAATAGAGTGAATGGTCTAAGGGATGATCATCCGATGGGGCTTTAGTTGCGCAGTGCAACGGAGTGAATCATTGAGGTGATCTTAGTATCTAGGGCTTAATTGTGGTTAGGACCCTTCCACTGGACCAAAGGGTTAGGTCTATAATTAGGATGAGATTTATCACTTGAATCCCTAGAGCTCATTGCAACTCTATTCGAAAAGTGCGAGGTTGAGAGTTATTTAATTTCTCTCCGGGACATGTATAGAGTTAGGCATAGTTGACCTTAGATTTGGGACTATGTATTTGAAGGATTTCCATGACTCACCATTGCACTGATTATGAATCATAATAGAGGGTTCTTGCACTTGAAACGATTGTCCTAGGCGGAGCATTATCCGAGGCATCTCCCATCTTTATCGCTTGTCTTACCTTTCTCTTTACTTGTACTCTCTTACTTGTTGATTTTTACTTTTGAGAATTGAATCATTGTCACACTTATCACACCTGATATTCACATAGCTAAGAAGTGGATTAAGTGTTTTTATTCCCTATTCCCTGTGGATTCGAGTACCCGCTATCCGGGATTATTACTTCGACAAACCTCGTACACTTGAGGGATATACGCAAAGGGACCTTGTCAAGTTTTTGGTGTCGCTATGTGGGAGTAGGTGCTTTAGAGATACTTTGCACTAGCTATTTCACCATACATTCTATTTCATATCTTCTTATTCTATCATTTTTCCTGACTTTTTCCTTATTTCTTTTTATTGTAGAAAAATGATTAAACATGTTTGAGTCATTTTGACTACTCATCATGAGAATGGTCGAAAATGTGGAGCAGTAAAGTTCAAACAGCATACTGCATGACATACCGTGGTTATTCTCATCATGAGCGTGATACAACTCAATCAAACTAGTAGAAGAATCCAGCTTGAAGAGTACATAGCCTGGATTCAAGGGCAAAACTGTGAATTAAATAATATGATATGGCAGTTTGAGAGATCCACTTCGGTGTCAATGAGTGATCAGTTGGAGGAAAGTGTAGAAAGAATCCTTGCTCGCTTTGATTCTTCCTATCAAGACCAAAGGCAAGAACTCTTTTTCGTGGGAGTTGCTATTTCAAAAAGCTGAAACTTTTGTGGAATGGACACGCTGATATCCTCGCATGCATTGTAGAAGAAATAGGTACCCAGTGCGTAAGAAGAGGAGAATAACCGTGAACATGAGGCAAATGATTTTCAAGGAGATTGATAGATTGAAAAGGAGGGCAACTTTGCGCCATCAATTGTCGAAACCACTGTAACTTGAGATTAAAAACTCTTCCAACACATTTGGAATATGCGTTCTTAATGGAGAACTCTAAACTCCCCTGTGATTGTAGCTTTCAAAACTTATATCATGGAGCGTATGATAAGCTTGTTAGCATGTTGAAAAAGCACAAATCAGCTATTGCATGGAAGATCTCCAACATTAAGGGTATAAAACCCATCATTCTCGCACTCATAAGATCCTAATGGAGGATGACTACAAATCTGTGATCTAACCTCAACGAAGATTGAACCCGAATATGAAGTAGGTTATCAAGGCGGAGGTAATAAAACTTTTGGATGCAGGAATCATCTACCCCATATCCGACAGCAAGTGGGTGAGCCTGACCCAAGTTGTCCCGAAAAAAGTAGGAATGACAGTAGTAAACAATGAAAAGAATGAGTTAATCCCAACTAGGACAGTTACTGGTTGGCGAGTTTGCATTGACTACAGAAGACTGAATGACGTCACTCGGAAAGATCACTTTCCTTTGCCATTTATTGACCAAATGTTGGAAACGACTAGCGGCATCAATTCTTCTGCTTCCTTAATGCCATGTCTGGGATATTTTCAAATCCCAATAACCCCATAAGATTAGGAGAAAACCACATTTACTTTCCCTTATGGTACTTTTGCTTATAGAAGAATGCCTTTCGGTTGTGTAACGCCCCATGCAACATTCCAAAGACCGCATGACGGCCATTTTTGATGACTTTCTCAAGATATTATGGAAGTTTTTCATGGATGATTTTTTTCAGTTGTTCGGGGACTCTTTCGATGCTTGCTTAAAATAACTGGAAAGAGTATTAGTGAGATTTAAAGAGACAAATCTCATCCTCAATCGAGAAGTGTCACTTTATGGTGCAAGAAGGTATTGTCCTTGGACATAAGATTTCCCGTGCAGGTATGGAGGTGATAAGGCTAAGATTGAGATAATTGAAAAAGCTTCCTCCACCTACGAATGTGAAAGGGATCCGCAGCTTGGGGCATGCAGTGTTTTTACAGGTATGTCTCATTAAGGACTTTTCAAGATCTCCCAACCGTTGACCAAAACTCTTGGAGAAAGAATACCCCTTTTGATTTCGGAAACGACCGTCTCGAATGCATTTAATGTGCCGAAAGAAAAGTTAGTGCAAGCACCAATCCCTCGACAACACCGAAGTGGGATGAGCTGCTCGAAGTAATGTGTGATGCTAGTGATTATGCAGTGGGAGCGGTCTTGGGTCATAGGAGAAGTAAGCAATTTCAACCGATCTATTATGCTAGCAAGACTCTCACAAGTGCATAAGAGAATTACACCACTACTAAAAAGGAATTATTAGCAGTAGTGTTTGCTTTTGATAAATTCAGACCATATCTCATCCTATCTAATGTCACAGTGTTCACAGATCACTCTACACTCCGTTATCTCATGAACAAGGCAGATGCAAAGTGGAGATTGATTCAGTGGATATTGTTATTGCAAGAATTTGACATGGAAATTAAAGATAAAAAGGGGACAGAGAATGTGGTTGCAGATCATCTGTCGAGATTAGAAGATTGTGAGGGGCAAGAACCGGCAAGCAAGGAAATTAATGATTTCTTCCCTGAAGAGCATCTGTATGCGGTACAGGAATCAGAATCAAAAGATATTCCATGGTTCATAGATTTTGAGAATTATCTGTCAGGAAGGATATTGAAGCAGGGTTTAAGCTTTCAACAAAAGAATAAATTTTTTAGTGACCTTAAGAATTTTTTTCTCGAAGATCCTCACTGCTCCGTGACGCAGTGCATCGTGGTGCGAAGATGCGTTTCTAGGGAGGAAGGTTGGAAACATCATTGCGCATTGTCATTCGTGCCCAAAGTGGGGGCATTATGCTCAAGTCGAACTGCAGAGAAGGTTTTAGATGCTGGGTTCTATTGGCCGACATTATTCCAAGATGTTCATCAATTTGTTTTACGATTTGATAGTTGTCAAAGGGCTGGAAATTTATCACGAAGGGACGAGATGCCTAAAAATCCGATGCAATTTTGCGAGGTATTTGATGTATGGGGAATTGATTTCATGGGACCATTTCCAAAGTCCAATGGCAATCAATACATTCTGGTAGCAGTTGATTATGTTTCCAAGTGGGTGGAAGCCCAGGCTCTTCCAACTAATGATGCAAGAACTGTGGTGAAGTTTTTGAAGAAGTTATTTACTCGATTTGGAACTCCAAGAATTATCATTAGTGATCGGGGAACCCAGTGTTGTAATACACAATTGGCAAAAGTGTTAAAGCGTTATGGAGTTCATCATCGTCTCGCTACTCCTTACCATCCGCAAACGAGTGGTCAAGTGGAGGTTACAAACAGAGAGCTCAAGAGAATATTAACCAAATCAGTGGAACAAGGGAAACAAGATTAGTCCGAAAGGTTAGATGACACACTTTGGTCTCATAGGACAGCATACAAAACCCAAATAGGGACCACTCCCTATAATTTAGTGTATGGAAAATCTTGCCATTTACTGGTGGAATTAGAGCACAAAGCATATTGGGCAATTAAAGTGATGAATTTCGACTTGCTCAAATCCGGAGAGCAACGAATATTACATCTCAACGAGTTAGATGAATGGAGGATGAACGCATATGAGAATGCAAGGATATATAAGGAAAGAATTCGAAGTGGCATGACAAGCATATTAAGATTCCAAGGACTTCAAAGTAGGCGATCAGTGTTACTATTCAACCTCGCTCTACATTTATTTCTGGGAAACTCAAATCAAGGTGGTTTGGTCCAGTACATCAGAATCAAGTTTTACCCTCACGGAGCCATTGAGATTAACCATTCGGAGAAGGGCACATTCAAGGTGAATGGACATACGCTGAAACCATACTATGGCGGAGAGATTTGTAGTGACAATAGAGAAGTATTTTTCCTCCACGAACCCCCATGAGGTAAGGCAAGGTACGCTGCTTTAGTGATGTTAAACAAGCGCTTCTTGGAAGGCAACCCAAGTGTTTACTATTTCTTATTTTCTAGTTTAGTTGTTTGCAATAATTAAGTGTTGGTGTCTTGATTTTTAGATGCTTTTGCTGCGATTTTCTTGTGGGCTTGGTGTATTCATCGTGTGTTTTCATGCAGAATTGGCGAAGTTGTGTCGTTTGAGCTTTAGGCCATGTTTTTCACTGGTAAAACTTGCATACTAGGGCAGGCTCTGAGTGTGTAAAACATGTTGAGAAACTTTCTGCAGAGTTTGTAGGTTTTTCTAAGGCATCCAGTGAAAACACACGGCCTTGTTGAATTTTCGCAAGCTCGTAGATTTGTATTGCGAGCTCATCCAGAGAAAGCACAGGGGCGTGGGGCTACCCCTGTTAGTTGAGCTTGTGAATGTCCACGCCCGTGCGTAATTTCCGCATGGACGCAGTGATTTCCCGCAGAGTTTGTCGATTTTTCCCGAGAGCACATAGGGGCGTGAACTCGCCCTCGTGGGTGACCCCTCGTGAAAAATCGCACGGGCGCAGTACTCCGCACGCCTGCGAATCTTTACTGTATGAGTCCTCTCTATCCCAAGAAGACACAAGGGCGTGCACTTGCCCCTATGAGTTGAGCTAGGATGTCCACGCCTGCGCGTACTTCCGCACGGGCGGTGGAGCACTTAGGATAGTTTCTGATATCCAAAGCAAAGCCGTAGGGGCGTGAGTCTACCCCGTGAGACCTTCGCTTGAGGGGTGCACGGGCGCAGGGTGATTCCTCGCACGCCATGTGGATCTCCGTGAATTAAAAGACCTGCTCGCTCTCCCAATACATTGGTCACACCTTGTTCCTCAGCTAATCCTAAGCCGCTCAAAGAACATTTTCAGATATTCTCTTGTCCTCCTATTGTTGTCTTTGAATCGATTGATTGTGCATTGTGTGGATTATAGAGGTGTTTAGCTTCAACTCGTCGGTAAGCCTTTATTTCCTCTCGTCACCGACTTCCTTTGAGTCTAGATGATTACCCGCGATTTAAAATGGATAATGCACATCGGTTTCTTACTAAAAATAGTTATGATTTGTTTTTTTGAGGAGATCCGAAGTGAGATGGGGGTGTAGTCGGAAGAATGGCTACAAGAGCCGCGATGCTTTTCCACACCCTCGTGAAAGTGCACGGCGTGTGGAATTTCCGCACGGCCGCAGTGTTGTTATTTTCCCCGCAGCTTTGAATGAAATTGATTGATTTTTCTTTTTCTAATACATGCGGTATGGCTACGTAGATTGAAGAAGGCATTTGCTAAACGTCCTAGAGGGCCTGCCCCTGAGCCGGAAGTCATGGAATTCACACTTCCTAAGCATCGAGCTCGATTTGAGCGGTTAGCTAAGCTTAAGTATGGTCAAACGCGAATCCCGGATGTTGGGTCACTCGTGAAGGTGCAACTAGCGTATGACATGGTCGATGAGGTTAAAAACTATTATTGGTTGGTAGTTGGCACAAGTTATTGAATATTCATGATCCTGCTATCCGCTCACTCACTTTAGAGGTGCTTGCTTCATTTGAGTTCGACCGCCTTATGCTCATTTTGATAGTGTCGGCGCTATTCGGCCTCAGAGCTTTTGGGCAACATCATAGTATGAGCGCTACACGCTCTCCACTAGACTTGGTTTATATGATGAGGAGTATACTGAGACTGAGGAGTATGAGAGTCTTCCAATTGCCATGTCAGGCTTATCTCCTACGGAGGCGTATAAAATACTATGTGGTAAGGGGCGATATGAACCAGGAGTGTCTAAGGCGTCATGTTTATCTTGACCTAGTTAAAGATATCTTCATGCCATCATAAGCAGGTCAGTGAATGGTCGCGATGATAGCATGGGAGTCATAAACAAGCAAGAACTTCTGCATTTATACTCCATGGTTCGAACGAGCCAGTCCAACTCGGGGCACATTTTTAGCGGAGTATTTGAAGCATCAAGGACAATATCGTAGACTAGGTGTCATTTTTCTCGGGGTCCATACATTACTAGACTCATTTTTGGGGATGGGTCTACGCTGACACAATCAATGGAGCCGAGAAGACGATAATACCAAAGACCACTTGGGTTAGAGACAATGAGGCTCATGGGTTTGGTCAGTAAATATCCAAATGGTGTTTATGTGCTGAATATACCATTCGAGGATAAAGAAGCCGAGGCATCTCACCACTCCCCGAGCCCTCGCCAAGACCGATGGAGACCGAGGCACCCCAAGTGGCAGAGGAAGCACCCCCACGCGATAGCTTTCACCATCTCGAGCTCATGATCGCTTTGAGAGGCTCGAGAATGCTTTTTAGTAGTGGTACGGATGAAGTCTCCAAGATCGTGGCCATACAAGCCGCCTAGCATACGTAGTTCATGGCACGCTTTCGACTGTATTGCAACATGCATCTTAGAGCGAGACATTCCTTCATCATATGTCTTGCGCCCGAGGACTCCTTAGGCCCCCTCGGTAGCTACTGCACCGTCATCCCCTACCTCGACACTGGTGGACCCACCATGTGCATCTTCACCAACAGCAAAGCACTCAGAGCCCAAGCGCATAATCGACATTTGACTTTATTTTTTTCTCGCATTTTTCTTTATTTTTGCATTTTTTTATTTTTAGACTTTGTTCACTCGTAAAGGATTTTTCCTTCCGAGTTTATTTTTCATTTTGCATCTCGTGTTGTATTTATTGTCTATCTTTTATATATACTCGAGATATTTTTGTTTTTTTATTGAGCTTCACCCGAACCCCCTCGTATGTGTGCAGATGGTCTTGTCATCATGGGAATTGAGACTTAGTCATGGGCACGGCCAAGGTGCTTTCGCACTTGGCCATGTGATCTTCACAACCTGCTGTAACATTACTCCCAAGGACTTAGCTCCATCAAACGCGACACTAGTAGTCAGGGGAGTATTGTTTTGATTGCTTCTCCCACATCTATTTTTGAATGAAATACATTTTGAGTGAGCTTGCATGTGTATAGTGGGGACAATGTACAACTTAAGTGTGGGGGGAGGGGGGGAGTTCCATAGTGCACACATGTTTTCTATTGTTCTTGACTGATATATGCTCACATAGCCAATGGCGGTTCACCCTAGTTACATTGATTGTATTTTTGAGTTTAGGAGAATTTTTAACATTGAATATTTTCATGCTCTAGTTTTTGCTTTGAATGTCTAGGAATTTTTTGCCCGATTTATACTTGTTACACTACTCACTTATTAGACTCTTTTGGAAACTCAAGTTTGATGTTAAAAGGGACTAGTTATAGTTGTTTCTTGTGTTAAATTCTATGAAAAAGAGGGAACAAAAATAGTTTTTATTGTTTATTTGTGCTTGTTGGGTGGAAAGAGCTACCACCTATGAAGTATGAAGCTACTCACATAAGTCGGATACTAGCTATGCCCTAATGAGAGAAAGAGCTATGTCATAGGATGAGTGAAAGCTACCACTCCTGGAGAAAGAGCTACCACCTCAAAAGTGTGAAAGCTCACCTTAGCGGCCGCTTTGGGAAAGGGCTACCTTAGAGGATGTGTGAAGCTACTACCATCTTTGAAATTGTTGTCACTTTTTGTAGATAAATAAGTCCCTTTGTACTTAGAACTTTGAGTAGTATACCTTGGGTTGTTTTTGAGTGAGTTCACACGCTGCATACCCGATTTCAATTTTGTTGTCCTTTTTGATTCAAATTTTTAGCTAGAGCTTTGATTTTTTGTATTTAATGTTGAAATTTCCCTTACTTGTAGAATGCACTCTCTCAGACACTTTGGTGAACCTAAGGCCAAGAACTTCCAATATTTCCATCATCTATGCAGAGAATGTCTAATTTTTGCTTGAGGACAAGCAAAAGCTTAAGTGTGGGGCAGTTTGATAAGTGCTTGTGCGATATGAATGCGAAGCTGCTCATTCCTTATGTTGAGCATTACTTTTTCTCAGGTTTTTTTACACTAATATGTGTTTTTTTATGTTACTTTGTGCAAGTGTAGGGTTGTGAGGCCGAGTATGAAGGAAGGAAGCCAATGTGGAACACAATGCACCGATTTTTGGAGGAAATCTTGCTAAGGTTCAAACATCGAAAGACATAGGTCGGGTGTGAGATGCTAGAGTGTGTGCCAACCTCCTCGTATTCTAGTTGGCACATCCATTTGGAGGGGCAAAAGGGCAGTCACACTCGAGCATTCCGACTTATGCACATAGAACAAGAGCTCTACCAACTTGTCTATCATTGAAGAAGCAAGTGATCCACGATGTGAATGTGTGCCCGTTTGCGTCACCCCAATGAAAGTATGGATTCGGAAAGCTATTCAAGCCGCATACTATAGCAGATGGCTGTAGCAAGGTACTGTAATAGCACTGTTCACAGCCGGCCGAGAAAACATGAATTCAGAGAATCCACACGGGCGTGTGGAAATTATCCACGCCCGTGTGGAAATTCCACATGGGCGTGTGAAAAATCCACAGGCCCATGTAGTCGCCTGACTCCAGCACTATTTAAAGCCGATTCAACCCCGATTTCACCATTCTTTTCTCCATCTTTTCCCCAACTTGAGTGAGGGCTTCTGCTAGGGTTTTGAGTGGTATTTGCTAGTGTTTTGGAGAGGTTCTATGGTCTCGACATCGTCAGTCATTTGGAAGAAGGTTATTGGGAGAGCTTTCGTCAGGGCACCGATCCTCGCGAGGTGTATCCTAGGCCGGACAAAGGATCCCTTTGCATGACGAGTAGAGGACTCTCCATAAGACCATCGACACGACCATCGAGGGGTTTTTTTCTATGGATTCATTGCTTTTTTACATTCTATTTCTTTTGATTGTATTTAGCTCCATGGAGAGCTAAAACCCCTAGTGGGTACTTGGGTATTTGTGAACCCTAGGATGTATTCATTTCATTGAATCTCTTTATTATGCTTTCAATTAATTGATGTTTACTGTGAGTTCCAACCTTGAATACTTGATTGTTTGAACATTTCCCCTATAGTGACACTAGGTTTTAGAGTTCTTGTTGGTAACCTTGTGAGTGAGTGACACACCAAAAGTGTTAGACAAAGCTAGGTTAGAGAAGGTTGAGAGGGTGAGTCAAGAGGTACAGGAACGCCTCCTTTCCCCTCCGATGTGATAGATTCTACATGTGTTCCTCGAGTTCTTTGTGGCCATAATAGAGTGAATGGTCTAAGGGATGACCCTCCGCTGGGGCTTAGTTGCGAGTGCAACAGAGTGAAGCATTGAGGTGATCTTAGTATCTAGGGCTTAATCCTGGTTAGGGACCTTCCACCTGGACCAAAGGGTTAGGTCTATAATTAGGAAGAGATTTATCACTTGGAATCCCTAGAGCTCATTGCAACTCTATGCGAGTGCGAGGTGTTGAGATTGTTCGATTTCTCCTCCGGGACATGTATAGAGTTAGGCATAGTTGACCTTAGATTTGGGACTATGTAATGAAGGATTTCCACATCTCACTATTGCATTGATTAGGAAGCATAATAGAGGGTTCTTGCACATGAAGCGATCGTCCTTGGCGGAGCATTATCCGAGTACCCCATCTTTATCGATTGCCTTACTTGTTGATTTTACTTTTGAGAATTGAATCATTGTCACACTTATCACTATTGATTTTTCACATAGCTAAGAAGCGGATTAAATGTTTTTTTCCCTACTCCCTGTGGATTCGATACCCCTTTGATAAGTGTCTAAATGTACGTATTTTAGTATATGTATTTGTTACCTCTAGCATGTATTTTCATTAGAATTGATGCCCGTTTTGTGCTTAATCATATGTTATTTGCTTTGCAGGGCACGGGAGCGCCATGGAAGACACGAAGATATGATTCGGGCGAAAAAGAGAAGAAAAAGAGAAGAAAAACCCTATAGCACGGGAGCGCCATGGATGCCCATTTTGTGCTTAATCGTATGTATTCACTGTAGTAAAAGAGAAGAAAAAGAGAAGAAAAACCCTGTAGCAAAAGGCTGTAGTTTGAGTACTGTAGCATATTCACTATAGCTGCCACTGTAGCACCTGGGGAGTTTTTGAGTCAGGAATCTAATCATGGCATACGACCTCAATGGTGCCCGGGATGGTCATTGTAGCTATAATAGAAGATATTTACTTGATGGAGTTTGCATACCCCAAATAGTATCAATGTTGAGCTCCATAGCGAGTGGCATGAGACTCTGGATGGAGGCCATTTGGAGGTTATATTAGGGATCTTGGAGGACTTTTGGAAGGAACTTCTTCTTGGCCTCTTGGGCCGCCGCCACCACACAATCTTGAGGCCTGCCGTCCATCCTCTGGCGACGATCCTTGGGGGAAACGAGCACGCATCATCACCAAGAGGGAGAGGAGCATAGGAGAAGGAGTTAGAGTGAAGATCTAAGCCACCATTGCATCACCATTCAAGGCATCATCGATTCAAGGGGATCAAGACCGTAGAGGGGTTTTCTTGCTTCTTTATTGTCTTTCTTTTCCTTGTATGTTGTTTAAGTGTCCCTTGCCATGAGGGATTAACTTATTACTGTGTTTGGATTTGGATGAACCCTATGTCTAACCTTGTGTATGAACTTGGAATGTTGTTCTTCATTGATTTTGATAGTTGTTTGAGATTCAATCTTTCATGCTTTCATGTCTAGAATTACATGTATGGAGATATCCGTAATTCTACTATGAGTTGTATGCGTAGATGTGACCTACTCATGTGTACTAGATCTAGGAGAGATTGAAAGGGAATACTTGTGCCTACACGCCGAGAGATCGAGAGTTGGTAGCCCTCCATTGCTAGGTTTAAGCCGAAGGATAGTAGGTTTACTGCTATTAGAGAACTCCAAGAACTTAATGCGATCATAGGTGTGTTAATCTGGAAGAGATTTTGATTGACATTTTTATGGGATCAGGGGTTAGTCACCGAGAGATTGGGGCTAATCTACTCACGAGGTCTCTTGGTCTCAATTATCATCAATGCATCTTTAACTCTTCCTAGTTCGGGACTTAATGGCAACCCTAGGTGCATTCCTTGTCCAAACACTACCTTCTAATGCTTGATACTCCCTTGTTTATTCACATTTGTGTGCTAGTTACTCGGCCATAGATTAGTTAGTTTATTTTATTTTATTTCATTTGTTCTTCATATTAAGAATTGTAGGCTAGATAATAGGTGAAGATTGAGTAATAATACTTCCTTGGCCCCATGGAATACTACAACCCCTGTGTCACTCACAGGGTATTACTTGGTGATCCCGTACACTTACGGGCGATCAATCACCCCTCATCTGGGATTATTACTTTGACAAACCCGTGCACTTATGGGATATACGCAAGGGGACCTTGTCAAGGACGCAGCGTAAGTAGTGGCAAAAGAGGTCGATGAGGATGAGCAGTGAACAATGGTCATGAGCGCAGCTAAGTCACGCTCAATCCAGCATGCAGCCGCCATGATCTCCCTCCGTCCTCGCTCAAGGCTCTGGATCTTCTGTTGGACCTCAATGCGAAATAACTTGAACTTGGCTACCAAAGATGGTGAACTCTCTGTAGCATCCAGGTTAGACTCTGACTCAGTCTCAGTGTCAGGTGAAGTGCCGGGGTGTCACGCCCCGTCTCGCGGGTCCCACTCATGACATACCGCCACGATAACCCAAGGGAGGTCCAACACTAACTCACCCCTAGATCACCGTAAAGGCTAACTCTGTTTCCTGTACAAAAACCACTATAACAATAATA
>NW_024087116.1:0-392 GCF_009730915.1 Dioscorea cayenensis subsp. rotundata
ACGAGGTTGCGCTCGTTGGGGACTTAACCCAACACCTTCGGCTGAGCTGGCGACAGCCATGTACCACCTGTTTCCGCGTTTGAGGCACCTCTCTTTCAAGAGGATTCGCGGCATATCAAGCTGGTAGGTTCTTCGCTTTGCTCGGGTTGAACCTGCTCCAGCTTGTGCGGGCCCCGTCAATTCATATGGTTTCATTCTTGAGCGGGCTAACGCTTGCATCCTCTGTCCCTGCGGCTGCTGTTTTAGAGTTAATGACCTTTGATATCGGTACCGTCATTGCTTCTTCTCCGAGAAAAGTTCACGACCCGTGGGCCTTCTACCTCCACGCGGCATTGCTCCGTCAGGCTTTCGCCATTGTCAAGATGATACGATACGGATCACCTTCTTCTTGC
>NW_024087118.1:0-2800 GCF_009730915.1 Dioscorea cayenensis subsp. rotundata
GAAAAGAAAACATATGATTATTGTTTTGATTAAAAAAATAGCAAACGTTGCCAAAAAGAAAAAGCATAAGATTACGGTTTTGATTGAAAAATATGAGGCATTGTTATAAGAAAAGATAGGGTTATGGTTTTGATTCAAAAGTAGTAGACATTCTGAAAGAAAATAAAATATTATGGTTTTGATTGAAAATTAAATGACATTACTCTAAGAAATCATAGGAATAGTGTTTTGATTAAAGATATAGTGGACATTCCGAAAGAAAACCTAGGATTATGGTTTTAATTCAAAAGTAGCAGATGTTCTGAAAAGAAATCATAGTATTAGGGTTTTGATTCAAAACTATAAAATTAGGCGCATTCCAAAAAGAAACTTAGGGTTAAGGTTTTGATTGAATGATAGGGGAGATTATGAAATGAAAACAAAAGATTATTTTTTTGATTCATTATTAAGAAATAAGATTAGGGTTTTGGTTCAAAAATAGGAGCCATTTCCAAAAGAGAACATAGGATTGTGTTTTTGACTGAAAAATATGAGACATTACCAAAATAAAACATAGGATATGAATTTTAATTAAAATCTAAAATATAGTTGACATTCTGAAAAAAAAAATATAGGATTAGTGTTTTGATTTGAAAGTATAAGACATTCCAAGAAGAAATAATAAAATTTTGTTTTTTGATTGAAAACCGAAATTTAGGTGATATTCAAGAAACAAAACATGGGATTAGGGTTTTAGTGAAAAAATAGAAGACATATCGAAAATAAAGCATAGGATTATTGTTTAGATTAAAAAAAAGAGACATTCCAAAAAGACATCAAAGGATTAGGGTTTTCATTGACAATTAAAAAATAGGAGATATTGCGAAATGAAAAACATAGTATTAGGGTTTGCTTAAAAAATACAAGATATTGTGAAAAGAAAACATATTATTATGGTTTTGAATGAAAAATAGGAGATAGTAAAAAAATGAAACACATTGATTGAGACACGATAAATAGGAGGCATTCCGAATAGAACAAATAGAATTAGCGTTTTGATTGAAAAATAGGAGACATTACGAAAAGAAAAAAAAAAGAATTATAATTAAAAAGTAGGAGACATTAAGAAAATGAAAATATACAATTAGGATTGTTATTCAAAACTAGAAGACATTCAGAAAAGAAGACATACAATTAGGTTTTTGATTCAAAGTAGCAGAAATTCCCAAAACAAAAGATAATATTAGGCTTTTGATTGAAAATAATGGGACATTCAGAAAAGGAAACAAAGGATTAGGGTTTTAATTAAAAATAAAAATATGACACATTCATAAAAGAAAGCCTAGAAGGCATTCCAAAATGAAAGGAAAAATTAGGTTTTCGATTGAAAAAGATGAAACATTTTGAAATGATAACATAGGTTACGATTTTGATTTAAAACTGATAAATATTAGACAACAACAAAGAAAACATAGATTTATGTTTTGTTTGCAAAATAGGAGACATTCGAAACGAAAAAAATAGGATTAGGGTTTTCATTCAAATATAGTAGGCATTCTGAAAAGAAAACATACTGTTAGAGTTTTGGTTGCATAAAAGTAGACACTCCGAAGAGAAAAATATGATTTGGTTTTTGATTGAAAAATATGAGACATTACTATAATTAAACATAGGATTATGGTTTTGATTAAGAAATAGTAGACATTCCAAAAAGAAAACATAGGATTAGTGTTTTGATTGCAAAATAGGAGACATTCCAAAATGAAAAACATAGGATTAGGGTGTTTTTTTTAGATTCAAAAAAATAGGAGACATTACAAAAAGAAAACATATGATTAGGGTTTTGATTGAAAAAAATAGGAGACATTACCCAAAAAGAAAACATAAGGATTAGGGTGTTTTGATTTAAAAATAGTAGCCATTCTGAAAAACGAAAAAAATAGGATTAGGATTTTTTTGATTTAAAAATATGAGACATTAAGAAAAAAAAATCCAGGATTGTTGTTTCATTAAAATATAACAGACATTCCTAAAAAGAAAACATACGAACAAATAGGATTAGGATTTTGATTAAAAATATGAGACATTAAGAAAAAAACAAATCTAGGATTGTTGTTTCATTAAAATATAGCAGACATTCCTAAAAACATATGATTAGGCTTATGATTAAAAAATATGAGGTATTAAAAACAAAATCTTAAGATTAGGGTTTTGATTAAAAAATTTGAGACATTACATAAAGAAAACATATGACTAATGTTTTGATTGAAAAATATTTAACAATTTGAAAAGAACATATAGCATTGGGGTTTTGACTAAAAAATAATGTACATTACTATAAGAAAACATACGATTAGGGTTTTTATTCAAACAAGCAGACATTCCCAACAAAAAAAATAGGATTACAGTTTTAATTAAAAAATAAGAACCATTCTGAGAAGAAAACATAGGAATAGGGTTTTTATTGAAATATACGAGATATTTTGAAAATAAAACATAGAATTATTCTTTTGATTCAAAAATAGCAAACATTCCTAAAAGAAAGCATAAGAGTAGGATTTTAAGTAAAAAATTCGAAGCATTCCAAAAATACTTAGGATTATGGTTTCAATTAAAAAATATGAGAAATTACAAAAATAAAACATATGATTATTGTTTTGAATCAAAAGTAGGAGGCATTCCCAAAATAAAACATTAGATTAGGGTTTTGTTTAAAATGTAGGAGGCAATCGAAAAAGAAAATATAGATTAGGGTTTTGATGAAGAAATCAGAGGAATTCCAAAGAAAACATCAGATAGGGATTTGACTTAAAAAAATATG
>NW_024087119.1:0-21503 GCF_009730915.1 Dioscorea cayenensis subsp. rotundata
TTCTCAAGATCTCCTCCAAATAATGCATAAAACGATCTACAATGGCTTCTTTCACAAATAATCGGCCTCACAACCCAAACTACATAAAAGTACATAAATACACATGTATTAGCGCTAAAACCTGACAAAAGTAATGCCCATCATAAGGAAAGAATGCTTCGCATTCTTATTGCACAAGCACTTATCAAACCGTAGCAAAAAAATACTATAACAACACATGCTCACGACCGCCCGAGAAAAACAGGAAAAACAGAGAATCAACACGCTGCAGTGGAAATTCCACACGCCCGTGTGAAAAATCCACACGGTCGTGTGAAATCCCGATTCCAGCCCTTTAAAAGCCGATTTCAGCCCCGATTTCAGCATTCTTTTCTCCATCTTTTTCACAACTTGAGAAAGGGCTGCGGCTAGGGTTTTTGAGAGCTTTCGTCCCTAGGGTCGGACAAAGAGACCCTTGCGACGAGTAGAGGACTCTCCACAAGACCATCGCCAAGACTAACGAGGGGGTTTTTCTATTGATGCTTTGTTTTTTACATTCGATTTCATTGATTGTATCTAGCTCCATGGAGAGCTAAACCCCTAGTGGGTACTCCGGTATTTGTGAACCCTAGGATGTATTCGTTTCATTAAATCCCTTTATTATGCTTTTCAATTAATTGATGTATATTGTGAGTTCCAATCTTGTCTGCTTGATTGTATGAATACTCCCCCTAGAGTGACACTAGGGTTGAGAGTTCTTTTTGGTAACTCTTGTGAGTGAGTGACACACCATGAGAGTTAGACAAAGCTATATTAGAGATGGTTGAGAGGGTGAGTCGAGAGGTAGCGGAGCGTCCCCTTTTCCCCTCCGGTGTGGTCTATCCTACCTCCACATTCCAAGAGTTCTTTGCTTCCATAGTAGAGTGAATGGGCTAAGGGATGACCTTCCGCTGGTGCTTAGTTGCGAGTGCAATGGAGTGAAGCGTTAAAGTGATTTTAGCATCTACGGCTTAATTGTGGCTAGGGATCTTTCACCTGGACCAAAGGGTTAAGTATATACATAGGAATAGGGTTTATCATTTGGAATCCCTAGAGCTCCTTGTAATTCTATACTGAAAGTGCGAGGTGTTGAGATTGTTCGATTTCTCCTCCGGGACATGTATAGAGTTAGGCATGGTTGACCTTAGATTTGGGACTATGCAAATTAAGGATTTCCATGACTCACTATTGCATTAATTAGGAAGCATAATAGAGGTTTCTTGCACTTGAAACGATTGTCCTAGGCGGAACAATATCCCGAGTACCCCATCTTTATCGATTGCCTTACCTTCTCCTTTACTTGTGCTCTATTTCTTGTTGTTTTTTTACTTTTGAAAATTGAATCTTGTCACATATATCACTATTCATCTTCCACATTAGTTAAGAAACAACGTAAGTGTCTTTATTCCCTACTCTCTGTGGATACGATACCCACTCATCTGGGATTATTACTTTGACACTGTGCACTTGCGGTTGACATGCATATACGAACGTGTCAAACTACCACATTTTTTTTCACAAAAAATACAAAAGCTCCCAATGGAGCTTCTTGAGAAGCTCTTCAAGCTGCTTCCTTAACTCTTTCAACTCAGCAAGAGCGATCCTATAAGGGCCTTTACAGATGTGGTTAGTGATGGACACATTATGGGTGTGTTAATTCTGCAATTATAAAAGCATGCACATATGCACTTAATACTACAGATGGCCCATGATACCGCAAGTTTACGGGTCATCAAGTTATACATTATGGGTGAACACGAGGGTTATATTTCCCTAGGAATGGCGAGAAGCTCCTATTACTTCCTTTTCATTTAGTCAATAGCCCAAGCTGTTATGCTCTTTCTTTAGTTTACTTGTACAACACTATTAAATAATATAATTGGAGACGTCATTAAGCACACTTAGAAAGAGTTGGGAGTATCTACTATAGTTATCTTATTATTAATTATGCTAGGTGTTAAGTGTTGATCAGGTTCTAGGATCGAATTGGGGGAATTTAAAAGCTTACTAGCCCCAATAAGCCATAGTGACTAGGTCTAAATTACTAGGAACTTAAGATGGAATCTCTTCAATCCCATCCTCTTGTGTTTTCCTTAAGTGAAAGAATTCCACAAGAAGAGACCAATCAAACCCTAAGCCTAAGGGATAATCAATTCCTAATCCGGATATCTAACTATGCCTAACGTCTTAGAACATGCATAGATCTATCATGGTATAGGCGTCATCAACATGGGGCATATCCTCCTCATCCAGATCAACAATACAAAGGAATTAAGAACATGCAATGATTATGAAAACTAGAATAATTTGTATTAATCAATCAGAATTCATAATTAATAACTGAGGGACCTAGATATAAAATTTCTCTCGAATTAGGTTCTTATAGATTATAACATGAAAAGCATCAAAGCACAGGAGAACCACTATACCAAATAAAGAATAAATAAGTTTTTTAATCTATTTTTAGACAAACTCCCTCCAATAGTTCTCCGAAGGTTGGGGATTAGAGGATCCCAAGATTGTCTGGATGACGTGTGCCACTCACGCCCCTCTGATGATGATATTTGAAGATGCTTGTCATGCACGATCTTCTCCAATGATGTTCATTCACATACTCTTGAGAAATCTACCATAATTCATTGCAATATGGAAGAAGCACCATCTCCCGCTGCTCAGATCTCCAAAAATCTGGCTGTCCTAAGTTGTTCAGCAAAAGAGTCTCCCTTAATTTAAAGAATAATAGGGTATTTATAGTAATCAGCTCTGCCACAGCCTCATCACAGGTGTTGTGAAGCCCATTGTGAGTAAGTTGTTTCTTGGGCTCCAAGCCATCTCTTGGCACAGTCTTTGGGTATTATGTGTCTTGACAATGGTCGTTATAGGTTTCACAATGGCCGTTGTGAGGCCGTTGTGGCTTCTTTGTTGCTCACAGTGAGTTCATACTGTCACAACTTGATCATGGCAATGATAAGTATAGACAACGCCCATTATGAGTTTCCATAACATCCATTATAAGTCATGGTGTAGCTTTGATTTAGCGACTTGCTTCATTTTGCTTCAAAACAGAGATAAAGGTCATTGTGAACAAAAGCATGACATTTTGTACTAATGAGGTGCCAAACAAGTAAATTTTAATGCTAAATGAGGTGTAAATGATACAAAAAATATGGTTAGTTTAATACCTAATATTTGGTCAATAGAGAACTCTATCTCCCTGTCCAGAGGTAACTTCCAAGGCTTGACTTTCTTTTTTAACTTCAACCGTAGTTGTGAGAATTCCTAAGCACTCACTCAAGGGTAATTTCATAGGTTGCAAGGCTGAGATTTTTCGAGGTTGTAATACAGAATCACTTCTACAAAAAGAGAATTATGCTTCTCTACTGATCCTAAAATAAACTCTTTTTCCATGGCTATCTATTGCATAGGTAGAGGACAACCTTCCCATCCCCAAAATGACATCAAAATCTTTCATGCTCATGAATGGAAATTAGTTAGTAACTCATGACCATCAATCACCATAGGACAATTTACACAAACTCTATGGACTACCAAAGCATTAGCATTGGGTGTATCATCACATAAGTCATGTTCCATATCAACACTAAGCAAAGCATGCTTCTGAACTATTTGTTCAAGAAATAAAGGAATGTATAGATCTAGAATAAAAAAAACACAAGAATAAATATAATATAGCAGTAAGGTACCTGGAACCACAGCAGTAGAGGCATGTACATCATTTTAAGTCAGTCAATAGACTTAGCCCTAAGTCTTTGGGTATTCCTACCTTCTATTGGGTTGGAGAGGATGGTTGCTCACTAATAGCCTTTCTTGCATGCTACTTCTGAGTAGCTTAAGACTTCTGCGTTGGTATGATACTGGAACTTTGTTGACTAAAAGTCTACAAAGGCCAAGAAAGGTGTTGTGAAAACTTTGCAATATTTGGTGCCTAGCTACCACAATTGAAAAAAGCTCCGAAAACATGTCAATGATATGCAGTCATTTATTGAATAGGTTAGTTCAATTCTGATCATCCTCAACCAACTTGGATGCATATTTAGACAATCGATCAAACGCTATCTCATCTTCATCCACTATCATAATTCTTTAGGTCAGGCGGAGAAACTGCCGCTCAAGCTGTTTCTTCCTGTCCCTTGTAAAATACATACTAAAGAGTGCCTCTCTTAACTCCTCCAAAAATTTAAAGACCTTTCCTTGTCGGGCATTGATTTCCCCATTATACTAATCATTTGTGGGTCCTTGAATCATGTAGACACCAATCTAACCTTTTAATCAGCCATGCATTTCATTAAGGCAAAAACATTTTCTATCAATTCAATCCAGTGATCAACCTCATCAAGGTTTATGGTACCTTCTAAACTCAATAATCTTCCTCTGCTTAGGATCTTTAAATGAAGGAGGATGAGATGATGATGATAGTTGCTCAAATTGCCTCTGTTCTATGCCAATCCCAACACTTCTTGTAAAAGTTTTAGCCTTACTCCTTGGTTAGTAGAGTGAGCCCGGTCTTGCATGGGAGCCTTTTGGGTGGCTCACGACTTCCCCAATAAATCATTCAAACTGATGCTAGTAGCTTTATGAGGCATTCTGCAAAATCCCACTTTGGTCAGAAATAAGGCACGAAGACTATAAGCTATACTAAAATCAAGGCTTCAAAACAAATTAGGAAAATAATTGTAACACTTCAAGGTAGATTACTCTAATGAAGGCACTTAACCCAAGTCTAGGCGAGTATATCTCGAAAATCTAGTAAGATGGAAACACAATAGTTAAAAAGAGTACAATCATTGCAAGACACTCAGTTAACTACAAGCCTTATATAGAAATAAGCACAAAACATGTAAGGATAGAAGTTTACCAATTTAACACACTAGGGTTGGATTGGATTACAAGGCCAATGACTTGTCTCTAGTCAGTCACTAATAGTTTCCACCATTTTTTGTACATTTGTTCCTACACCTTTCCTTGTTTAAGTTTTCCTTGACAATGTTGATAGATTGAGTGAGGGGTACGACTTGGCTTTCCACCACAGTCTTTTTCTTCTTTTCCTTTGTTTCTCTGGCTACATGCATGATTTTTATTTCTCTCATCATGGCCATCTAATCTTTCCATTTGGCTTAACATTCTCATCATGGCATGATTTTGGTGACTCTACAAACAAGTAGAAATTGTCTAGGTTAGAGTATGGAGGGGCAAGGCGGCGGAGAATCATTATTGAGTCATCAAATGTGGTAGCTCCCTCTATGGAATTTCCATCCACATGCTGACAACTTTTAATGTCACTCTAAAACATACGAACGTAGATGTCTTCCTTGTACACAAGGATGTTAATGGGTCCGACCTTGAAAGGGAACCAGATTCCCACCTTGTCAGGGCCAGAGTCGGGGAATATTTTCTGGGGCCGAGGCCTGGGCCAAAAAAAAAATTCCCCATTAGGGTCGGTGCTGAGGCTGGGGAATATCATCCCTGCCCCACCTCAGGCACGAAATATTAAATATTTAATTTAAATATTATATATATGTATATGTGTGTGTGTGTGTGTTATTTTATGTTGTAAATATTTAAATAAAAATTAAATATAAGCCTATATACTTATTTAATTAGAGAATTATTAATAATCATATGCACATCAGTATAAAAATTAAATAAAATACAAAACTTATATTAACTATATTGCATTTTATAAAATTTACAAAATTATACGAATAATTTATTAAATCACTAAATAAAGAATTAGAGATTAAAATTTAGATGGTGAGTCCCATGGATTAAAAAAAAGATCTCTTTTTATCTTTTATTTTTTAAGCTTAAAACTTATTTATATTAATATTGAAGATAATATATTTGATATATTAATATTAACCGATAGCATTGATCGGTGCGACCATCCATATTCCATTATATTTGTTAATTATAAATGATAATTGAGTTATTGATTGGGGAATTAATAAATGAGATTAGAGAATAGAGATTCTCACAAATAAAAAAAGGTATCTAGCATGGCAATTCAAAGAAACCAACAACACAATGGACATGATACATTCATCATAACACTCATAATATACAGGGATCTTTTTCTCTCATTTGAAATAATAAGTGCAAATAGATTTATATCCCAATGATATTATTAAGCAAAAAGATTTTTTATATGTATATAAAAAATAAAAAAGAAAAAGTTAAAAATCTTTGGGTATTTCTAAAACTTTTTGAAAAAGGTTAAAAAAATTTGAAAAATGAAAAATTCTAGATGTTTTTCATTTTTTTTAATTAATTTTTTTTTAGGTACACCAATGACTTGAATCAAATGTTTCCAAACAGATAAAATTCAGTGATCCAAATCTAATGTCATAACAAGCTAATGGATTAGGATCTCTTTGACATAAAATCTTCTTCTATCACTATCGGGTTTGTTACCCGTTAACCCAAATCCACTTATTCACACTGTTCTTCTTTAGAAAAAAAAAGTTCTGGATCTCGTCACCATCTCCCTCTCTCTCTCTCTCTCTCTCTCTCTCTCTCTCTCTCTCTCTTGCTTGCTTGTCTTTGCAAAGGAGTATCGAGACTCTTTCTTTGATTTAATTTCTTCTAGGTATACTTGTTATTGGATCTTAAACTTTATGGATGTTGAAAGTTTTGGACATATTTCGACTGATTTGGTGCTTAAATCCATTTTGGTGATGGAGAATTAAGGTTAATATATATAATTCTTAGTTTGTAGCTATTTTTTGGTTTTTTATTTTATGATTTATATTGAATTAGTTGAATTTGTTCTAGTTGAGGATTTCTAAGTTGTTTCATTTGTTCGCATGTCAAGCATGCTATTTTGTTTTGAGTTAGGGTGGGGCATTTATAGGCCTATTTATTGTATTTAACTAGAATTGTTTGGATGCGGCATCAATTTGGACAATTTCTCTAGTTTCAATTGATTTCATGTGCTCCAATATTCTTTGTGAGCATAAGTTGCCATTTTTATGGAGGAACTAGGAAGCACTAGCCAGTTTTAGGTTGTAATTTTTGAGCATTGATAATTAACTTTGAATGCTTTCAATTTTATTGATAATGATTAGTATATTTTATCCTTTTTTGTTGGTAATAAGTTCTATTTAAAACAATTAATTAACATATATGGATATATTTTCTATAGAAAAGTGATGTCATCTCAAAGTGGTAATTCTTCTACTCCGATTGGTAGTAGTCAATCCGCTATAGGAATTGATGGCTCATTAACTCCACTCAATTCTCATGTGGATTCACCTATAGGCTCTCCTACTGAAGTTAGTGATGAAGAGGCACAAGTTGGTGTGAAGAGATTAAAATCAATTGTTTGGAAACATTTTAAAAAGATCAAATTTTGTGAATCCAATAAAGCAGAATGCAATTATTGTAAGAAATTACTTGGAAGAAGAAGAAAGAATGGAAAAGATATTTGGATGATCATCATAAAATTTGAAAAATTAGGCCTTTTAACAACATAAAAAAAAACATTACTGCAACAACAATGGAAGGCGGATGGGAAAATATATGTAAACAATTACAAATTTGACCAAGAATCTTCAAGAAAGGATCTTGTTAGTATGATAAAAATGCATATACACCCAATTTCAATAGTTGAACATTATGGGTAGAACTATCAAAATGGGCCATCAGGAAGGGGTAGGATGGCAATATGCCAGCCCAACCTAACCCATCTTCGGCTGTGGATTGGGTGGGCCAGCTCGTCAAAACTCATATATTTATAAATATACTAGTCTAAATGTTGGAGTAATTCTCATGTAAAACACACTAATGAATTAATTAATTGATGTGCTAGCTAAGAATATATGCCATTGAGTAGTCTTGATTATTGAAGGTTGAACAAACACAGATACAATGGTAGTACTTAAAAAGTTTAGGGTTCTAGTGTTATACGTATGCACAATTACACAAGGAGAATATATTAGGTTCCTAATAACACTGACACTTTTGTCCCTTTGCAAGGCCCAACTTTAGTGATCAATAATGCCAAAGTTATTCTGCTAAAAATGCTCCAAGTTAAAAACATAATGATAATTCAGCAAAAACAAAAAAAAAACATGTAACATCAGTGTTTATCAAAATCCAGCTAAAAATATCCATTATCATAACAATGTCTACCAAAATATCAATCCATTAAAATATTCTTTATCCCCCTCTCCATCTTAAGACATACAACAATAAAAATCATTAAAATTAATCAACCATCACATCATTAAAATCTTCTTCTTCCCCATCTCCTCTTTCCCTTCTATCCTCATCAATAATCTCAAGAATGTTTGATCCCTTATCGAATACAGTTTTTTTAACATTTACTCCATTTTCATTATCTACATAAAAAATAAATATAAAGGTTAGTTAAAAATTAAATTTAAATAAACCAATATTTCAAAATTTTAACTAAAGAAAAATGTAAACAATAATTTGTAAGTAAAATTACCAATATTATGACCATACAACCAATTCCGGATGAAAATGAGAGCTTCTACTTTTTCAAAAATGGTACAACTTTTAGACTTGTTAAGCACATGAGCACCAACAAAAAAAAATTATAGTCAAATGCAATAGTTGTTATTGGGATAGCCAAGACATCACTTGCCATTAATGCAAGGATTGGGAACCTATGCTTATGATTATTCCAATACTCCAAAACATCTAAATATTCATAATATGCAATTGCAAGCATTGCCTACTCTGAATAAAGATCCAATTGAGATTTCCCAGCATTTGTAATTGATTGGCTATAAAATGCATTAATTTCCTACAATTAAAAGTTTGGACATGTTCTCATTAAAATATACAAACTAGCGTGATAAAATTTGCACAAAAGAAAGAAAAAAGTGTTAGAACACTTAAAAGATTCTTTTACAATTAAAGATACTTTCAATTGTTAGAAAGTTATATTCTGCTTTGGGTACTTTCTTAAGGGCTTTAAGGAAGAAGGGCTCTCATCTCAAAATTTTGAAATGAAATGTCCTAGTGTTGCTAATTAGTTGTTTAACTATTGAATGTTCTTTACTATATGAGCAAACTTCATTCCAAGATAAGGATCCTTCCATATTTGCTTTGATCCCACTCTTTGTCACCATGTAACCAATTAATTTTTTTTATTCACCTTAAAGACATAGTTACTAGAGTTGAAGAACACATTAAACTCTAAAACACTTGAAAGGTTTATTCTAAGTCAATTGCATGCTTAGGATTTTTCACTTTTCATGACATGCTATCCACATATACTATTGCATTTATCCCAGTCCATTTATTGAAATGTTGTCCATTTATCTTTGAATGGTTGCTCTAGTAATCTTGAACCCAAAAGGTATTTCTTTGTAGCATTACATTCTTTTATTAATAATGAAGGAAGTTTTTCCTCACTGGATTCTATTTTTTAAATTTGATTATATTAGAGAATTCTTTAAATAAACTGAAGAGTTCATGCCTTGAGGTGAAATATATTAGCTTATCAATCATAATAGGTGGGAAATTATCTTTAGGATAGGTTTTATTTAGGTCTATAAAATTTATACATAGTCTCTACTTCTCATTGGTTTTATTTAGGCATAGAAAATTTATATGTAGTGACAAGGTCCCCTTGCGTATATCCCGCAAGTGCATGGGTTTGTCGAAGTAATAATCCATGATGAGCGGGTATCGAATCCACAGGGAGTAGGGAATAAAAACACTTAATCCGCTTCTTAGCTATGTGAAAGATCAGTAGTGATAAATGTGACAATGATTCAATTCTCAAAAGTAAAAACAACAAGTAAGACAGCACGAGTAAAGGAGGAGGTAAGGCAATCGGTAAAGATGGGGTACTCGGATAATGCTCCGCCTAGGACAATCGTTTCAAGTGCAAGAACCCTCTATTATGCTTCCTAATCAATGCAATAGTGATTCGTGGAAATCCTTAAATACACAGTCCCAAATCTAAGGTCAACTATGCCTAACTCTATACATGTCCCGGAGGAGAGATTAGATAACCTCTCAACCTCGCACTCGAATAGAGTTGCAATGAGCTCTAGGGATTCCAAGTGATAAATCTCTTCCTAATTATAGACCTAATAACCCTTTGGTCCAGGTGGAAGGTTCCTAACCACAATTAAGCCCTAGATACTAAGATCACCTCAACGCTTCACTCCGTTGCACGCGCATCTAAGCCCCAACAGAGGGTCATCCCTTAGACCATTCACTATATTATGGCCGTAAAGAACTCGAGGAACGGAGGTAGAATCTATCACGTCGAAGGGGAAAGGGGACGCTCCTGTACCTCTCTACTCACCCTCTCAACCATCTCCAACCTAGCTTTTTCTAACACTCGTGGTGTGTCACTCACTCACAAGGTTACCAACAAGAACTCTCAACCCTAGTGTCACTCTAGGGGAAATGTTCATACAATCAAGTATTCAAGGTTGGAACTCACAACAAACATCAATTAATTGAAAGCATAATAAAGAGATTCAATGAAACAAATACATCCTAGGGTTCACAAATACCAAAGTACCCACTAGGGGTTTAGCTCTCCATGGAGCTAAGTACAATCAAAGAAATAGAATGTAAAAGCAATGAATCCATAGAGAAACCCCCTCGATAGTCGTGTCGATGGTCTTGTGGAAAATCCTCTACTCGTCGTCCAAGGATTCCCTTGTCCGGTATAGGATACGCCTCGACGGAAGCTCCCCTACCAACCTTCTTCCAAAGGAATGACGATGTCGGAGCCGTAGAACCTCTCCAAAACCCTAGCCAATATCTCTCAAAACCCTAGCCGAAACCCTCTCTCAAGTTGGGGAAAAGATGGAGAAAAGAATGCTGAAATCGGGGCTAAATCGGCTTTAAATAGGGCTGGAATCGGGAATCCACACACCTCTGTGGGCGCCCCTGTGGAATTTCCGCACGGGCGTGGGTAATTTCCACACGCCCGTGCGGATTCTCTGAAACTGTCATTTTCGGCCGTCTGTGAACAGTAATTGCTACATTACTCTGCCAAAAATACTCCCGAATCCACTTTTCATCGAGGTAACATAAACGGGCACACGTTTATGCCGTGGATCGCTTTGCTTCTTCAATGACGGATAAGTTGATGGAAATCTTGTTCTATGTGCATAAGTCGGAGTGATTGAGTGTGACTGCCCTTGTGCCCCTCCAAATGGTTGTGCAAACTCAAATACGGGGAGGTTGGCACACACTCTAGCATCTCGCACCCGACTTATATCTTCGCGTTTGAACTTTAGCAAGATTTCCTCCAAAATCGGTGCATTGTGATCCACATTGGCTTCTTTCCTTCATAATTGGTTTCACAACCCTACCTGCATAAAAGTAACATAAAAACACACATATTAGTGTAAAAACCCGAGAAAAGTAATGCTCAACATAACGAAAGAACGCTTCGCATTCATATCGCACAAGCACTTATCATATAGTCACTACATCTTCATCTGTTACTTAATGTTTCTCTAAACTGAAATAGTAGTTCTTTTCTATTTAATAGGTTTGTGTGTGGCATTTATATTCATGTGATATTTTATGACCTTCTGATGTACATAAAGATAACTTTCAGGCCGATCAAAGATGTCTATTTTTGTATGGAGCAAATCGAATGCTCTTCTTTGCTATCACATTATAATTCTAGTCTAATATTGATAATCTCGATTGGTGGCTTTAATCTAGGACTACTATGAACAACTCTTCTATAGGAGTTAGCTATGGTGTAAACTTCTTTTAGCATTTTTTTGAAACATTAACAAATAAGATTTTCAAAAATTTATCCTTAAATAGGGGCATATAATATAAACTTGTTAAAAGGGCTACCAAATCTCCTCATAATTCTTCACATTTTTTCTTAGTCAAGAACTTTATTATAAGATAGTATGTAGGGACCATTTCCTTCAGGGTATTCAAGGTTTGCCTACCAATAATAAAGTTAAAAAAGGAAAAGCATTTACCACATAGGAAAGTTTTTGTTGCCATTGCTTATGGGGGGATTCTCCTACTATAAGTGGTAATCTAATTACTCCTTTGGACAATAAGACTTGCCTTGTGAATCAAACCAAAAGGGTCTTTATAGAGTTGAGTTTTACTATTACCCTAGTCCATATTCTTATATGCATATTAGAATAGAATCATAGTCAAACTACCATTGTTGATGAGGATTCTCTTGACCTTATAATTCATTATTACTATTGAGGCCATCGGTATCTTTATGATAATGGTGGACTCCCTTAAGCTAATTTTTTGAAAATTATTCAATTAAGTTGTCTATAATTTATTTGGCAAGCCAGCCTAAGATTCATCTTGGCGTATTACTTTTGGGTTAAGCTAGTACGCCCCCATTTGTAGGCAACCAGCTTTGTATTACATCACTTTATTAGTTGGCCTACCTTTTAGAGATGTTTGGCATATGTTTCTTGGGTTTTGTCTCATGTATTAAATGAGATGCACTCTTTAGATCAAATCTTTGGCTTCTTTTCTGAATTTCTTACCATTGAAATAAAAGAGAGAAGATTAGAATTACATATCTGCTAGTGCAAAAGCATAAAACAAGCATTATTTGACAACTTGTCTAGCTAGAGGGTCATGTTGAGATGGCATTATGTAGAATGGAAACTATGATAATATGATATTGATGCAAAGCTTTGGGATGTATCGCTTGAGAAGCATCATATTAAAGATGATAATTTGGGCTAAATGACTGTTTAAAAAAGAGTTACATTTGAAAAATCTATAAAAGCGAAGGATGATCCAATTAAATAGAAAAACAATTGATAATATATTTTGATCATGTTGGAGTGCCTACTTAGAGGCCAAGTTTATATTGGGATCCCAGTTTGACATGTGGCTAAATGTAAACACAATTTATGTTTGGCAAGGCAACTTGAAACTAACTTGCAGGTAGTTATGTTTTGCTAATTATTACTCAACTAATATTAATTTATTTACAAGCAAACATTTTGAAATTGAATTTCAAGTTATTAAATTCTATTGATTTTTTTTTATTCCTTTCTTCTTAAGTTTGGATCAAAAAGCAAAAGAATTTAAGTCGATCCAAAATCGAAAAGAGGTTCATGGCCAAGGGTAAAGATGTCAGAGTTAGAGTTAAGGAACATGTATACGATCTTTCCAAGGAACAGGAACAGAAAAGGAAGAAGTTAACATACACACAATACTATAACAACATATAAAAGAAATAGATTTTGTACATAAGGAATAAAAAATAATAATAATCCATGGATAAATCAAAGCAATCTTTTCGTAAATCCAAACGATTTTTTGTAGGTGTTTTCCTATAATTGTGTTGGGGGATCAAATCAATTATAGAAACATGAGTTTAGTTATTAGATTTATTAGTGAACAAGGAAAATTATTATCTAGACATGTGACAAGATCCCCTTGCTTATATCCCGCAAGTGCACGGGCTTGTCGAAGTAATAATCCCGGGTGAGCGGGGTCGAATCCACAGGGAGTAGGGATTGAAAATACTTAATTTGATTCTTAGCTATGTGGAATATCAATAGTGATAAGTGTGAAATTGATTCAATTCTCAACAATAAAAACAACAAGTGAAAGAGCAAAAGTAAGAAGAGGGTAAGGCAATCGATAAAGAATGGGGTACTCGGATAATGCTTCACCTAGGATGATCACTTCAAGTGCAAGAACTCTCTATTATGCTTCCTAATCAATGCAATGGTGAGTCGTGGAAATCCTTAAATACATAGTTCAAAATCTAAAGTCAACTATGCCCAACTGTATACATGTCCCGGAGGAGAAATCGAACAATCTCAACACCTCGCACTCGCATAGAGTTGCAATGAGCTCTAGGGATTCCAAGTGATAAATCTCTTCCTAAATATAGACCTACCCCTTTGGTCCAGAAGGAAGGTCCCTAGCCACAATTAAGCCCTAGATACTAAGATCCTCTCAATGCTTCACTCCATTGTGCGCGCAACTAGGCCCAGTGGAGGTTCATCCCTTAGACCATTCACTCCATTATGGCTGCAAAGAACTCGAGGAACGGAGGCAGAATCTATCATGTCGGAGGGGAATGAGGACGCTCCTGTACCTCTCGACTCACCCTCTCAACCCTCTCCAACCCAGCTTTGTCTAACGCTAGTGGTGTGTCACTCACTCACAAGGTTACCAACAAGAACTCTCAACCCTAGTGTCACTCTAGGGGAAATGTTCATACAATCAAGCATTCAAGGTTGGAACTCACAATAAACATCAATTTATTGAAAGCATAATAAAGAAGTTCAATGAAACGAATACATCCTAGGGTTCACAATCATCCAAGTACCCACTAGGGGTTTAGCTCTCCATGGAGCTTAGTACAATCAAAGAAATCGAATGTAAAAGCAATGAATCCATAAAGAAACCCCCTCGATGGTCGTGTCGATGGTCTTGTGGAAAGTCCTCTACTCGTCGTCCAAGGATTCCTTCATCCGGTATAGGATACGCCTCGATGGAAGCACCCCTACCAACCTTCTTCCTAATAGAATCATGATGTCAGAGCCATAGAACCTCTCCAAAACCTTGTCCAATACCCCTCGAAACCCTAGCCGAAGCTCTCTCACAAGTTGGGGAAAAGATGGAGAAAAGAATACCAAAATCGGGGCAAAATCGGCTTTAAATAGGGGTAGAATCGGGCAACTCCACGGGCGTGGACGATACACGCGTCCGTGCGGAATTTTCACACGGGCGTGGATAATTTCCACACGCCCGTGTGGATTCTCTGTTTCTCTGATTTCTCTGCCGGCTGTGAATAGTGTTGCTACAATAATTGCTACAGTATTCTTCTATAGTCTTCGACCTAATTAACTTCCCAATTCCATACTTTCATCGGGGTAACACAAACTGGCACACGTTCACGTCGTGAATCACTTGCTTCTTCAATGATGTACATGTTGGCGGGGCTCTTATTCTTATATGCATAAGTCGGAATGCTCGAGCGTGACTGCCTTTGTGCCCCTCCAAATAGATGTGCTCACTCGAATGCGAGGAGGTTGGCACACACTCTAGCATCTCACACCTGACCTATGTCTTCGCGTTTGAACCTTAACAAGATCTCCTCCAAAAATAGGTGCATTATGATCCAAATTGCCCCATTTCCTTCAAACTCGGCCTCACAACCCTATCTACGTAAAAGTAATATAAAACACACATATTAATGTAGAAAACTGAGGAAAGTAATGCTCAACATAAGGAATGAACGCTTCGCATTCATATCGCACAAGCACTTATCAGAGTTCTTTGCTGTCACAATATAGTGATGTGCTAAGAGAGCAACTCTACCGGGGCTTAGTTGCTTGGGCAACATAGTGAAGCATTTAAGTAATCCTTAGTATCTGGGGCTTGATTGTGACTAGGGACCTTTCGCCTTGACCAAAGGGTTAGGTCTACATATAGGATTAAGGTTTCTCACTTGGAATCCCTAGAGCTTCTTGCAACTTTACACAGTGTGAGGTGTTGAGATTGGTAGATTTCTCCGGCAGGGCATAGTGTAGAGTTAGTCACGTTTGACCTTAGGTTTGGGACCATGTGTTTTAGGATGTCCACGACTCATTAAGCATTAGTTAGTAAGTATAATAATTGGTTTTGCACTTGAAGCAATAATCCTAGGTGGAACAACATCTAACTATCCCCACTTTCTATTGATTGTCTTTCCATTCATTAATTTGTTCTTCTTTTTCTTATCTTCTTTAATCTTGTTTACATTACATTTCATCTTCACTTAGTTAAGTAGCAAACTTGGTGCTTTTACTCTTTACTCCCTGTGGATACGATACCCCACTCACCTGGGATTTATTACTTTGACAAACCCGTGTACTTGCAAGTCACACGCAAGGGGTGTTGTCTACGATCTTAGATGGCTCTTATTTGCCGTGTAGCAAAAGAATTTGTCGAACAAGAAGAAAGACCCCTGAAGCTTGATCATCCAATGTAACATTGGTAACTTAGGTGAAGAAATGGTATTGGCAGATTTTGGGACTAGTATCAACGTTATGCCATACTCTTTCTTTCAGAAGCTAGGCTTGGGAGAGCCTAGGCCACTCGGATGACATTACATTTGGCGAACCGAACAGTGAGACATCCGAGGGGCATCATTGAAGACATGCTTGTCAAAGTTGACAAGTACATATTTCCTGTGGAGTTTATAGTGTTGGATGTCAATGAGGATGTAGATGTTCTTTTGATACTGGGGAGGCCATTCTTGCGCACTTACAAGGAACTTATTAACATGGACGGTGGAGAGTTGACAGTGAGGGTTGGCGACGACAAGTTGACATACCACCTCGCCGAAGCCATAAGACATTCTCTTGACTTTGATGATATTCTTTATTTTCTTGACACTACCGATGAACTAATTGATGAACATGTACAGGAAATGATGAATCTGGACCCATATGAGGGGTTGATAGACCAAGGAGTGGAGGATGAAGAAGTCTTAATGATTAGTCTAGAGGAGAAGTAACATCTACCCTAGGGATTATAAAGAAGGTGTTCCGAAAGATGAAGCGAGCAAGGAGACGCCACAAGAAACGCCCAAGGCTAATGGGGATGTGCAAGAAAGGAGTGAGGGTAACGAAACCTCATGTTGTAACAAGCTCGATAACTCTCCCTCTACCTTCAAAAGACTATGTTCATCATGCTGTTAAGTTATGGGTAAGAGGGAAAACTTCATCTATGAGCCCCCGTGAGGTAAGAAGAGGTACATCATGGTAAGTGACGTTAAACAAGCGCTTCTTGGGAGTTAACCCAAGTCTTTACTATTTTTCTACTTTTTAGTTTAGTGTTTGCATGAATAAGGCTTTGAGTGTTGGTGTCTTGATTTTTAGATGCTATTGCTGTTATTTTCTTGTCGATCATTGGTATTTTGGTGTGCTTAAATGTGTGTGGAAAAGTTCTTGGTCGTTTGAGCATATTTTGCATAATTCTCTAGCATATTTTACAATGTAGAGACAGGCTCTGAGTGTGTATACATGTTCAGAAAATTTTTCGTAGAGCCTGCAGATTTTTCTACGTCATCCAAAGAATACAAACGGTCATGTGAAATTTCCACATGGGCGTGTGTCTCTACTAAGAGTTCATTCAGAGAAAAACCACAAGGGCGTGCGTCTGCCCCTGTGGGTGACCTTCTAATAGTCATATGCTCAAGTGGAATTTCTACTCGGGCGTGTGTTTCTCTACAGAGACTTAGAGATTTATCCCAGGAATACACCCGGGCATGCGTTTGCCCCTCTGGATTATCCTGTGACAAACACACGGGCGTGGGTAATTTCCATATGCCCGTGTGGATCTCTACAAAGTAGTTTTCCTTTATCCCGAGAAAAGACAGGGGCATAGGTATACCCCTGTGCGTGGCCCTGTAAAAATACATGCCCATGTAGAATTTCCACATGGGCGTGTGAAACACTTAGAGAATTTTCTCGTTTGGACAAAGAAACCACAGTGGTGTGCATCTGCCCTTTGTGGATCGGCACACGGACGTGAAGAATTTCCAAATACCCATGTGGATGCATTGAGAGCCGAAAGGTGTCATCTCCAGAGACCACAGGGGCATGTGTCTATCCCTATGAAGCTCTCGTGTGCAGTCACACGGGTGTGGGTAATTTCCACACGCCCGTGTGGATGTACAAAAATCAAAGAGGCACGTGTTTTCTTTAAAATCTCTTTCGTGTTTCTTCATCTTCACACTCCCAAATACTTTGAGAATGCATCCTTGTACTTTCTCGACCTTACAATATCGATTTAGAGAGGTTTTACTCGAGTTTTCCAGCCAATTCCTAGGTTTCCATCTTCATCTTCTCGATAAACCCTCATTCTCTCTTTTCTTCGCCCTTACGTGTTTTAATTGGATTTAATCTAGTGAATGTGTTTTGTTTCTATGCTAGAATGTTTATTGCATGATTATAATGAGTGTAGATATGATTTTGAGGTGTATTTTTGGGCTTTTAGCATGCGGCCATGCAATTTTCATGCCATGTGAGATGGCCGGTGAGATGGAAGATGAGGTAGAGGAGCTTCTCTCAATTATCATTTGGCACAGATTACTGTTAATCTGGGAGCCAGCTAGCCGTCTGCTTACTTTGGAGGTGCTCTCATCTTTTGAGTTTGACAGATCATACTCCAGATTTGACAGTGTCGCTGTTATACAGTTCAAAGCATTCAAAAATCACTACAGTATGAGCGTCACACAGTTTTCACTCCGCTTGGGATTGTATGACGAGGGTTACACTGATACAGTGGAGTATGGTCGATTACCTATTAACTACCCTGGGAATTTGATCCCACAGAGAGCATACAGGACATTATGTGGACAGGGTCAGTACGAGCCAGGAGTGTCGAAGGCCACGTGCATTTCCCGACCTGCCTGTCATTATTTGCATGTCATTTTGAGTAGGTCAGTGAACGGCTATGGTGATAGCACGAGGGTCCTGAGTTGATGGGAGTTACCATATTTGTATTTGATGGTGCAGTGGCAATAGCTTCATTTGGGGCATTGACACGTCCGAATATGCATGTGAAGCGCAAGTGCACGGGTGTCGAAGTAATAATATACCCGGTGAGTCAGGTAGTCGAATCAATAGGGAACAGGGCTATTAGTACTAACTTCTTCTCTACTATCTAGCCTAATGATATGGGATAGTGTGGTGATCTAATGTGTGAAGAAATGAATACCAGAGATGAACATGCAAGGATAAAATAGATGGAGATCTCAATCAGTAAAAGTGGGGTATTTGGGAAATGCTCCTCCTAGGATTCAGGTATTAGGTACCGAATATGCAAAGTATTTCTATGATGAGTAAGTTATGACATGGAAATCCAAAAAGTAATCGGATCCAGTCTCCAGATCACTGATACTAGTCCCCAACGAGGTCCCGGTGGAGAAATCGCTCAATCTCAACACCTTACACCACATATGACTGCAAAGCACTTTAGGGACTTGAAGAGGTGTATTCGATTCCTAAAGATAGATCCAACCCTAATTCCTGGCGAATGATCCATAACCCCTTACAAGGTCCCCTCGGAGAAATTGAGCAATCTCACACCTCACACCAAATATGGTTGTATAAAGCTCAGGGAATGGAGATAGAATACACCAATTGGAGGGGAAAGAGGACGCTTTACTATCTCATGACTCACCCTCTCAACCCTCTTTCAATCTTGAGGTTTTAACCCTAATGGAGACCTATCTCTAACCAAGGCAACAAATCATGCAAACCAAATAACCATAGGATCAATAAGGCAAGCAAGCACTAGACAATCAAGATTGAAACTTAAATCAAACTCGGATTAAATAGAAACACAAGCAAATCCACAAAAGATGAAAATCCTAGGGTTTACAAGCCCAAATACCCTCTAGGGTTTTAGCTCTCCATGGAGCAATATACAAAACAAACCATTAATGAATAAAAGTGCATCAAAACCATAGAAATAAACCCCCTTATATATGAACTGATGGCCTTGATGGAGAGCTTCGATGCCTTGAAGGACCCACTCCGAAGCTAGGTTCACTTGTGGCTTCCTTGATGCTATGACGGAGGAGGAATTGATTAAAGTTGGTGATGAAGTTCCCACAAAGCCGTAAGGCTTCCTCTCCAAACACTAGCCATTTCACCCTTTAAGAGATGCATAAAAGATATCAAAGAATAGGGCAAAATGGCTATTTATATGCCCGCAACGCGTCTGCCACGAGTACCCACTCGCCCATGTGGATTTTTCCACGAGGCCGCATGGGCTGCAGAAATTTCCACATGGTTGCGTGGAATTTCAACGCAGGTGAGTGAACAGTACTTTGCTAGATTCCTGCTGTAGTACAATTTCTACAGTATTTCTGCTACATTACTGTGCTACAATGTTTTCCACAAACGTGATCCAAACATTATCCTCTTCTGGCCACACATCTTGAAAGGTCTTCAAATCTTCCAAAAAAGAAGGAATGTGAAGACGTGATTGCCTTTGTGCCCTTCCAAATAGTGAATTAACTTGACTTTGCTTGGAAGTTGGTACACATCCTCACGTTTGTGAACTCCTTTTGTGTCTTGCTCATTGAATTGCACAAGAACTCCCAACATTTATGCCTTTCTAGCATATCTTTGCTCCCTTTTACTCCTTCACGGTATCTACAACCTATATGCATAAAAGAACACCCCATACACGAAATGAGACATAAACCATATATAAAATGATGCTCAATGCATGTAAAACACATCTAAAAACATGTTTACTCAAGAACTTATAAGACATATAGTATGCTCAGATCGGCGTCCTTTTCTCCGGCCCCTACATTATGAGACATATCATGGGTATGGGCCTCTTGGATAACTATTAGAGGGGCCGAGAAGGCTATCGTACCTACCCGTTGGGTATAGAGATAATGCAACTGATGGGGATGGTGTGCAGGCATCGGCCAAGAGAGTATATTCTGATTACACCCACTCCAGAGATAGCCAAAGGAGGAGAGGACGCGGGCAAGGGTTCTCAGCCGGTCCACGAGCCTCAGCTAGAGTATATGGAGACTGAGACGCCACCTATAGCACATGAGACACATCTAGTGCGTAAGTTTTCTCCCACTCGAGACTATGATCATTTTGAGAGGCTCGAGAGTGTTGTAGGTGTACTATGGACAGAGATCGCTGAGGTTTGCATGACACAGGCCGGACAGCACATTGAGGTGATGGCACTTCTTGACGTCCTACAGTAGCTACTTGAGAGAGACGTTGCATCACCATTCATTATGAGAACCCGAACTCCTTAGGCTTCTCCAGCACCAGTCGATCCAATAGTTTCAGCATCACCACCACCATTAGCAGTAGAGCAGCTGACAGTTGATGATACCAATGCTTGAGGTGTCTTTAGTTTTCTTTGCTTTTATTTCTTGTATTTTACTTTTGCATTATATTTTGGACTTGTATACTCCGAAAGGATCCTCCTTCTGAGTTTATCTTTTATTTTTGTCTCGAGTTGTATTTTATTGCTTTAGCTTTCATATACTCGAGTTATTTTTGTTGAGCTTCATTGAATCCCCCTTGTGTATGCTTGCAGATGGTCTTGTCAGTATGTAAATTGAGAACTAGTCATGGACATGGTCAATGTGTTTTACACATGGCCGTGTGTGCTTCACAACCCGTTGGAACTCAACTCCCAAGGATATAGCTCCATCAAACACACCACTAGGAGTTCATGGGAGTAATGTTTCAATTGCCTACTCCCACATATATTTTTGATAAGTGCTTGTAGCAAAACACTATAGCAAGTACTATAGCAGCACTGTTCACAGGCGGCCGAGAAATCAGAGAAATAGAGAATCCACACGGGCGTGTGGAAATTATCCACGCCCGGTGTGCACTGCACATGTGCATGTGACATCATACACGCCCATGTAGTTGCCCGATTCCAGCCCAATTTAAAAGCCGATTTCAACCATGATTTCAGAATTTTTTTCTCCATCGTTACCCCAACTT
>NW_024087120.1:0-609 GCF_009730915.1 Dioscorea cayenensis subsp. rotundata
ATTGTCCCTGGGCGGATCAATATAACATAGAGCTTTCATCGGCAGCGATCCGTTGAGGTGTATCCTAGGGCGGACAAAGGGACCGTTGGATGAGTAGAGGACTCTCCATAAGACCATCGCCACGAATATCGATGGGGTTTTTAATGGATTCTTTGTTTTTACATTTGATTTCATTGATTGTAATTAGCTCCATGGAAAGCTAAACCGCAAGTGGGTACTTGGGTATTTGTAAACCCTAGGATATATTCGTTTCATTGAACCTCTTTATTATGCTTTCAATTAATTGATGTTTTATTTGAGTTCCAATCTTGAATGCTTGATTGTATGAATACTCCCTTAAAGTGACAGTAGGGTTGAGAGTTCTTGTTGGTAACCCTTGTGAGTGAGTGACACATCACGAGAGTTAGACAAAGCTAGACTAGAGAGGGTTGAGAGGGTGAGTCGAGAGGTAGCAGAGCATCCCCTTTCTCCTCTGGTGTGATTTATTCTACCTCCATTTCCTCAAGTTCGTTGTGGTGATAGTATAGTAAATGGGCTAAAAAATGACCTTCAGCTGGGGCTTAGTTGCGGATGCAACGGAGTGAAGCAGTTGAAAATGATTTTAGTACC
>NW_024087121.1:0-25807 GCF_009730915.1 Dioscorea cayenensis subsp. rotundata
TTATCACCACTCAACCCTCTCCAATCTAGCATTGTCTAACCCTCATGGTGCGTCACTCATCCACAAGGATTACCAAAATTGATTCTCAACCCTAGTGTCACTCAAAGGGAAAATCAACTCAACAAGCATTCAAGATTGGAACTAAATTAAAACATCAATTAATGAAAGCATAATAAGAGGTCAAAGAAACAATATCATTCGAGGGTTTACAAGCCCAAGTACCTACTAGGGGTTTAGCCCTTCATGGAGCAAAATATAATCAGTAATGAAATCAAAATTAAAAATATGCAATCCATGAATAAAACCACCTTGGTGTTCATGTCGATGGTCTTGTGGAACGGCCGCGTCTTCTCCAAAGGTCCCCTCGTCAAGTCTAGGGCACACCTCACTGGATCGGTGCCGACAAAAGCTCCCCCAATAACTCTATTCCAAAGGAAATGTGATGCCAAAGGCCGCAAACCCCTCCAAAACCTAGCGAAAGACTCTCCAAACCCTACCCGCGCGGGCGCCTCCAAAGGTGGAGAAAAGATAGCCAAAAGATGGAAAAGAGGATTTTGAAATCTGGCTGAAATTGTGACTTAAATAGGGCTAGAATCGGGCATCCACACGGGCATGTGAAATTTCCACACGCCTGTGTGAATCTCTAGGAAATCAATTTTTTTGCACCCTGTGAACAGTAACTACTACTGTAAACTGCTGCAGTAATTTGCTACATTAATCTGCTATAGTACTCCACCAAAATACTCCTGAATGCACACTTTTTCATCGAGGCAACATAAATGGGCACACGCTCTACGTTGTAGGTTGCGTTGCATCTTCAAATAAAAGCACATTTGACGACAATCTTGCTAGGTTTGCACAAGTTGGAACACATGAGTGTGACTACCTTTATGCCCCTCCAATTTGCATATTTCCTTGAACACCACAGAGGTTGGCACACACTCACATGTCCTTGAGCACAACTTGTGTCTTCACATTTTTCTCACTCCAAGATTTCATCAACCAAGTACACTCGTAATCTACTTTTGGCTTCTTTCTTCTATATTTTTTTCTCCATAACCCCTACGTGCATAAAAAGAACGCAAATTCACATGCATTAGCGATAAAATCTGAGAAAAGTAATGCCCATCATAAGAAAAGAATACTTTGTATTAATAATACACAAGCACTTATCAAACTCTCCCACACTTAAGCTTTTTGCTTGTTCTCCAAACTTAAATAAAACATTGAAGTAAAGAAGAAGGAAATATTGAAAGTGCTTGGCCTTAGGTTCACCAAACCATGCAAGGGAAGTATTCTACAAGTAAGGAGAATTTCAACACTAAATATGAAAAGTCCATAATCTAACTAAAAAAACTAGAATTAAAAAAAGGACAACAAACCTCAAATTGTGTGAGTGTGTGTAGACTCACTCAAGTCGACTGAAAACCTATACTCCACAAAGTTCTAAGCATAGTGGACTTATTTATGTACAAGACAAAGCAAAGAGACGGTAGTAGCTTCACACATCCTCTAAGCAAGTCCTTTCCGAAGCGGCCGCTAAGGTGGTTTTCACACTTTCGAGGTGGTAGCTCTTTCTACCAGGGTAGTAGCTTTAACTCATCCCATGAGATAGCTCTTTCTCTCATTAGGGTATAACTAGTATCCGACTTATGAGAGTAGCTTTATACTTCATAGGTGGTAGCTCTTTCCACCCCACATGCACAACCACAACAACCATTTTTTTCTTTCTTTTTCCAATTATTTTTTTTAAAATTAACTCAAGACACAAAACTAATTAGTCCCTTAAACATTGAACTTGAGTTTCCACAATGTTTCAAGAGCAAGCAGTGCAACAAGTGTCAATCGGGCAAAAATTCCTAGAAATTCAAGTAAAAACTAGAGCATGAAAATAGTCAATGTTAAAAATTCTCCTAGACTTAAGAATACGGACATTGCAACTAAGGTGAACCGCCATTGGCTCTGTGAGTATATAATTTCTGTCAAAACATGTGTAATGTACATGTGTAATGTGAACTCCCCCCCCCTCCACAACACTTAAGATGTACATTACCCTAAATGTACGCATGTAGGCACAATAAAAAGTATAACACTTAAGATTACATGTAAAGGTCGGTAATTGAAACAATACTCCCCTAAATTCCTAATGGTACATTTGATGGAGCTATTTTCCTTGAGAGTTGAGTTCCAATGGGTTGTGGAGCACACACGGTCATGTGAATACCACCTTGACCATGTCCATGACTAGTCATCAAATTCCATACTTAAAAGACCATCTGCACGTATACACAATGGGGTTCAGTGAAGCTCAATAAAAATAAAATAAACTCCAGTATATAAACATATGAAAATGAAATACAACTCGTAATAATGAAAATAAAAGTTAAAGTCAGAAGGATGATCCTTTCTGAGTAGTACAAGTCCAAAATACAATACAGAAGTAAAATACGAGAAATAAAAAACAAAGGAAACTAAAGATACCTCAAGCGTTAGTGTCATCGGCTGTCAGCTCTGCTGCTGCTATTGGTACTACTGGTTATGCTGGTGGATCTATCGGTGTTGCTACTGGTGATGGTGGTGCTCGAGATACCTGAGGGGTGATAAGTGCTTGAGTGAACATGTTTTTATGCATGTTTTACATACATTGAGCATCATATTTTATACGGTTTATGTCTCATTTCGTGTATTGGGTGTTCTTTTATGCATATAGGTTGTGAAGGCATTGGGAATTCAAAAGGGAGCGAAGATAGGCTATCATGGCACAATTTTGGGAGTTCTTGTACAAATCAAGTTGGAAGACATAAGAGGAGTTCGTGTATGAGGAGATGTGTGCCAACTTCCATAGTTTTGCAAGCCAAGTTATTAATGGAAGGGCACAAAGGCAGCCATGTCTCCACATTCCTCCTCTTTGTAAAGATTTCAAGACCTTTCAAGACGCATTGATGAAGGAAAAAGCCGTATAGCCTACCATATGATTGTGTGCCCGATCGTGTGGCCTTAAGAGGAGATTGTTTATCATCGCGGGCGTGGGGGCACGTGATGTACGCGTTGTGAGGCTATAAATACACATTTTTGGCCGATTCTAAAGGGACTTTTATGGAGCTTTGAGCATAGACATTGAGAGAGAGCGGCTAGGGTTTGAGGGAGAAGGTCTTCGCCAATTAAGAGGGAGTTCTTCACCAACTTTGATAGGTTCCTACGACGTCATAGCATCTTGGGGAGGCATTGGCGACCTAGCTCGGAGAGGAACCCTTCAAGACGTAGAACTACCAATCAAGGCCAAATCCGCGAGTCGAGGGGTTTTTCTCTATGGGTTTTATTGCTTTTCATTGTATCCATTATAGTTTTGTAACTAGGCCCATGGAGGGCTAAAACCCTAGTGGGTATTTGGGCATGTGAACCCTAAGATTTATATTTTGAATTGATTCTCTTAATGCTTCTAGTTAATCCGAGTTGTCTTGAGTTTTAATCTTGTGATTTAATTGCTTGCTAGTGTTGTTAATCCTTGTGGTTGATTTACATTGCATGATTTAATACTTTGATGTGAGTGGTCTCCATTAGAGTTAGATTTCCAAGATTAAAGAGGGTTGAGAGGGTGAGCCTTGAGATGGAGGAGTGTCCCCTTTCCCCTTCGATTGAGTGTTTCCTTTCTCCGTATTCCATATTCTCTTTGTAACTATATTTGGTGTGAGGCGTGAGATTGCTCGATTTCTCCGCCGGGACCTTGTAGGGGGTTAGGATCCTTCACCGGGAATTAGGGTTGGATCTACATTTAGGAATCGGTTTCACTCTTAGGTTTTCTTATAGCATAATACGGTCATATAGGGTGTGAAGTATTGAGATTGGTCAATTTCTCCACCGGGACCTTGTAAGGGACTAGTGCCTTTTGCTTGGAGACAAGGATTGGTTATCGTTGGATTACCTCGACTCATTAGACTCGATTCTAGAGCATTTAGTGAATCTTGAGCTTCAAGGAAGATCTTAGGGGGATCATTGCCCGAATACCTCATCCTTAGTGATTGAGATTCTTCTACTTTTATTTCTTGCATACTCATTTGCTTTTGCTTGCAATTAGTTCACTTCATCATATTCATTGATTCCGACTAGATAATTGAGAAGTGGTTATTACTAATACTTCTGTTCCTTGTGGATTCGACAACCCACTCACCGGGGTAATTATTACTTCGACACCCGTGCACTTGCGGTTTACACACGCATATTCGGACGTGTCAAGGGGTCCTTGGTCTCATCACAAAGGGTGATGTCGTGTCTCGCTCGAGAATCTTCTGTAAGATGTCAAGGCGTGTTGTAACTTCTGTGTGGTTCACTATTGGTAGCGTGCTAACTTCAGCTAAATCAGACTAGAGGACCCCTACCGCACTCTCAGCATCTCAAAATGATCATGGGCTCGAGTTAGTGAGAAATCCGAACTGAAAGTGGCTCCTAGGCTGCAAGTTATCCCTCAGCCTCCATATGCTCCTCCTGTGGCTCGAGAACAGGATGGGACCGCTCTACTGCAACTCCCTCGACCACAACTGGCTTTGGTGATGGCATATTCAGCACATACTCCCCATCTCTATATCTTCTGATCATGTCCATCAAGCCATGGTCTCTAGCTGCTGAGGGATGCTGTAACTATCGTCTTCTTGACCCCTCGATAGCATCCAGAAGACCCATCCCCATGATAAGTCTAGTGATATATGGGCCTGAGAAGATCACCCCCACTATTGCATACTGCCCATGATGTCTCAAATACTCAACCATAATGTGTCCCAGATGCAATGACTCGCTTTGTACCATGGAGTATAAGTATAGAAGCTCATGTCTGCTCAAAACTCTCTTAGTATCGCCACAACCATCCACTGATATGCTTAGGATGGCGTGAATGTATCTGTAGCTCGACCGAGATAAACATTTAGCTTTTAGTTCCTCGGGCTCACACTCGTTCCCTATTCGCACAACGCTCTGTATGCGCACTGCGGTGTCAAGCTACGGTGTAGTCTGTGGGTAAACGATCATACTCCTCTATGGTAGTAAAGTCCTCATCATATAACCCAAGCTTGACTGAAAATTATGTGACATTCATACTGTAATGGTGTCCAAATACTCAGAACTGTATGGTATCACTACAGTCAAATCAAGAATATGATCGATCAAACTCAAAAGATGCTAAAACCTCCAACGTTAGCAAACGAATGGCAGGCTCATGAATAGATAGCAATCTGCACCAACTACCTACAATAAGAAACTGCTTAACCTTATCGGCCATGTCATCAACCAACTATACCTCCCTGAGCAAGCTCAAGTCCGAGAATCGTGTCTGACAGAACTTGAGCTTCGATAATCGCTCAAACGAAGCCTGGCGCTCTGGAATAGCGAACTCTATACTCTCTAGCTCCGGGACGGCTCACGAGGATGTTTTTCGGCCACTTTCTTTGTTCTAGAAGCCATATCTGCAAGTTTTGAAAAGAAAAGCGATCAGCTAAACTCATAGAACAACACTACAGAAATCCACACGGCCGTCTGGAAATTCCACATGCCCGTGTGGATCAAAGGGGCGTGAAAGCCACACGGTCACTATGCAAAAATCCATGAAAATACATCAAATTCATTTCTACACTCATTTTAAACATGCAATAACCACTTTAGCATAGAAATGAAGCACATTCACTAGTTTAATCGAATAAAATCAAGTATGGCAAGAAAAGAGAGAATGAGGGTTTACCAACAAGATGAAGATGAAAACGTTGAAATTTGCCTGAAAACTAGAGTGAAGTCTCTCTAAAAAAATGGTGTGAAGTCGGGAGGCATTCTTTTGGTGTGGAGAAGTGTAAAAAAATAAGAAAGGCGTAAAAAGATTTATAAAAATAAAAATCAGGGCCTTTTTAAATTTTTGTACATTCACACAAGTATGTGGAAATTATCCGAGCTCGTGTGACTCCACAAGGGAGTATGACACGTCCGAATATGCGTGTAAACTGCAAGTGCATGAGTGTCGAAGTAATAATTACCCGGTGAGTCGGGTAGTCAAATCCACAGGGAATAAGGCTACTAGTACTAACTTCTCCTCTATTCTCTAGCCTAATGATAATGGGATAGTGTGGTGATCTAATGTGCGAAGAAATGAATACCGGAGATGAATATGCAAGGGTAAAATACAGGAAGATATCAATCAGTAAAATGAGGGCATTTGGACAATGATCATCCTAGGATTCTGGTATTAGGTACCAAATATGTAAAGTGTTTCTATGATGAGTAAGTTAAGTCGTGGAAATCCAAATATAATCGGATCTGTCTCCAGATCACCGATACTAGCCCCCTACGAGTTCCCGGTGGAGAAATCACTCAATCTCAACACCTCACACCACATATGACCGCAAAGCACTCTAGGGATTTTGAAAGGTGTAACTGATTCCTAAAGATTGATCGAACCCTAATTCCCGCGTGAACGATCCTAACCTCCTAAAAGGTCCTGGCGGAGAAATCGAACAATCTCACGACTCTCACCAAATATGGTTGCATAGAGTCTACGGAATGGAGATAGAATACACCAATCAGAGGGGAAATAGGATACTTCACTATCTCATGACTCGCCCTCTCAAACCTCTTCAATCTTGAGGTTCTAACCCTAATGGAGATCTCTCTCCCACCAAGGCAACAAATCATGCAAACCAAATAACTACAAGATAATTAAGGCAAGCAAGAATTAAACAATCAAGAATGAAACTTAATCAAACTTGAATTAAATAGAAACACAAAGCAAATCCACACAAGATGAGAATCCTAGGGTTAACAAGCCCAAATACCCTCTAGGGTTTTAGTTCTCCATGGAGCAACATACAAAACACACCATCAATGAATGAAAGTACATTAAAGTTGGTGATAAAGCACCTCCCAAGCCGCAAAGACCTTCTCTCTAAACCCTAGCCATCTCACCCCTCAAGAGCCGCACAAAAGATGAGAAAGAATAGGGTAAAACGGCTATTTATAGGCCTTACACCGCGTCTGTCACGTGCCCCCACGTGCCCATGTGGATTTTCCACGCGCCCGCGTGGGCTGGGTTTCCAACCATGAAGCGCTTGTTTAACGTCACTTAGATGAAGGTTTTCCTCTTACCCATAACCTGAAAGCATGATAAATATAATCTTTTGAAGGTAGAGGAGAAGTTATCGAGGTTGTTACCGCACAAGTGTTCGTCATCCTTACTCTGTTCTTGCATATCACCATTAGCCTTGCGGCATTTCTTGTGACATCTCCTTGCATGCTTCATTTTTTAAGCACACTCTTCATCATCTCCGGGGTAGGTTGCATCTTCTCTTCTAGACAAAGCATCAAGACATCTTCATTCTCCACTCCTTGATCTAGCACCCCTTCATATGGGTCCAGATTCATCATTTTCCTGCACATATTCATCTATTAGTTCATTGGTTGTGTCAAGAAAATAAAGAGTATCATCAAAGTCTAGAGAATGTCTCATAGCTTCAGTGAGGCGGTATGTAAGCTTGTCATCCCCAACTCATAAAGTTAACTCTTCACTGTCCATGTTGATAAGAGCCTTGGAAGTTGATAAGTGCTTGTGTGATAAGAATGCGAAGTGTTCTTTCCTTATGATGAGCATTACTTTTAGCAGGTTTAAGCATTGATACATGTGTATTTGTGTTCTTTTGTGCATGTAGCGTTGTAAAGCTAAGTATTAATAAAAGAAGCCAAAAGTAGATCATAAACACACTATTTAGTGGAATCTTAGAAGCAACAAACATGAAGGCACAAGTAGGGCTCTAAGATACGTGAATGTGTGCCAACCTCCATATATTCTAGCCATTACAATGAGTCGGAGGGGCATGAAGGCAGTCACATTTGCGTATCTCAACTTGTGCAATGATAGCAAGATCTTCACCAATGAACCCGTTTATTAAAGAAGTGATGCAATCTACGGCATAAACGTGTGCCCGTTTATGTTGCCTTGATGAAAAGTGGATTCGGGAGTGTTTTTTCGCGGGTGGCACCGCAGCTAGGTACTGTACCAAATCACTGAAGCAATTTGTTGGAGCATTTACTGTGCACAGTCTGCCAAAAATCAGAATTTTAGAGAGTCCACACGGGCGTGTGGAAATTCCACACAAGCATGTGGAAATTCTATGGGGCGTGTGGAACATCCACAGGCCTGTGTGGATGCCCGATTCCAGCCCTATTTAAGGCCAATTTCAGCCCTGATTTCAGCATTCTTTTCTCCATCTTTTTGCCAACTCAAGAGAGGGTGGCAGCTAGGGTTTAGAGGGGTTTTGGCAAGGATTTTAGAGTGGTTCTCCGGCTTCAAGACCGCGCTATACTTGGTAGAAAGTTATTGGGGGAGCTTTAATCGGCACCGATTCAGCGAGGTGTGCCCTAGGCTTGACAAGGTGACCTTTGGAGAGGACAAGGCCACTTCACAAGACCATCGACATGAACACCGAGGGTGTTTTACTATGGATAACTTATTTTTACATTTGATTTCATTGTTGATTGTAACTAGCTCCATGGAGAGCTAAACCCGCTAAAGGGTACTTGGATTTGTGAACCCTAGGATGCTATTGTTTCTTTAAATCTTTTATTATTCTTTCCTTAATTGATATTTTAATTGAGTTCCAATCTTGAATGCGTGTTGAATGATTTCTCCCTTTGAGTGACACTTGGGTTAAGAGTCCATATTGGTAACCTTTGTGGATGGGTGACATGCCATGAGGGTTAGACAAAGCTAGATTGGAGAGGGTTGAGAGAGTGAGTCGAGAAGTAGCGGAGCATCCCCTTTCTCCTTTGATTTGATTCATCCTACCTCCATTTGCTCAAGTTCTTTGTAGTTTTAGTAGAGTGAATGGGCTAAGGGATGACCTTCCACTGGGCCTTAGTTGCAGAGCCAACGGAGTGAAGTGTTGAAGTGATTTTAGCACCTAGGGCTTAAATGTGACTAGGGACCTTCCACCTCGACCAAAGGGTTAGGTCTACACATAGGAATAGGGTTTATCATTTGGAATCCCTAGAACTCATTGCGATTCTATACGAGTGTGAGGTTGAGAGATTGGTTAATTTCTTCTCCGGGACATGTATAGAGTTAGGCATGGTTGACCTTAGATTTGGGACCATGTATCTTAGGTTCTCCACGACTCATTAATGCATTAGTTATGAAGCATAATAGTTGGTTTTGCACTTGAAGCAATATTCCTAGGCGGAATAATATCCGAGTACCCCATTTACATCAATTGCCTTTTTCCTCTCAATTATTGTGCTTCTCTCTCCTTTTTCTTTTATCTCTTTTTATATCACTCTCATTCATCATACCATCAATTTATTCTCATCATAGTTAGGTAGTAATCATTGTGTTTCTATTCACTATTCCCTATGGATATGATACTCACCCACCTGGGATTTATTACTTCGACACCCGTGCACTTATGGTTTACACGCATATTTGGTCTTGTCAGAGGTACGCAAGAACGGGCAGTGTAACATTGACATCCTCATCAACATCCAACACTACAAAATCTATAGGAAATATGTACTTGTCAACCTTCACAAGTACGTCTTCGATTATGCCCCTCGGATGTCTCACCGTTCGGTCTGCCAATTATAATGTCATCCGAGTGGGCCTAGGCTCTCCCAAGCCTAGTTTTAGGAAGAATGTATAAGGGATGACGTTGATGCTAGCCCTTGAATCTGGCAATGCCTTTTCTTCACCCATGTTACCAATGTTGCACGGAATGATGAAGCTTCCAGTGTCTTTCTTCATGTTTGGAATATTCTTTTGCAACATCACCGAACAAGTAGAATCTAAGATCACAGATACACTCACCCCCAACTTCCTCTTGTTGGTCAAGAGGTCCTTGAGAAACTTTGCATACCGAGGCATTTGGGAGAACGCCTCCACAAATAGTATGTTGATGTGCAATTGCTTGAATAGACCCAGAAACTTCTTGTACTATTCATCATTTTGGTCATTCTTGAATCTTGAAGGATAAGTGATTATTGGCTTTTAAGGTGGGGGACCCATCTCCTTTCCTTTAGTTCTCTCCTCAACCTCTATGACCTCAGGTGCTTCTATATTGGTCTTCTCACTAGGAGTTCTGCCTTCAACATCATGACCACTTCTCAAAGTGATCGCCTTCACATGTTCTCTTGGATTGATTTCGGTGTTGCTAGGTAAACTCCCTTGAGGTCTCTCCCATAGAGACTTTGCAATTTTCCCCACTTGATTCTCCATGTCGTGCAATGATGCTGTGTGGTTATGAAGTGTGGCTTCAACCGATTGAAATCTTGTATCCGATGATTGGATAAACTTGGTTAAAGCCTTCTCTAGATTGGTCATAAGATTTTCCAACCCTAAAACTCAGTTTTCCATGTTGGGGGCTTCTTGTTGTTGTTGTTGGAAACCGGTTGGTGCCATGGATTTTTGTAGCCCTTGATTACTCCACGAAAGATTCACGTGGCTCCTCCAACACGAATTGTAGATGTTGCTATATGGATTGCCTTGGTTTCTCATTGCATTACCCATAAAATCCATTTATTCTACCGAGGATGTACCACCAATGGAAATTGGGCAAACAGATGGACCATTTCCTCCCCCACACCCTGTGTAACTAGTCACAGTCGCCACTCTATTAGAAGTTAGACTATCTAACTTCTTGCTCAGAGACTCAACTTAGGCTGCCACTGAAGTAACTGCGTCAATCTCATGAAGTCCACCTACTTTCTTCCTGTCTCTTGTATTCCACTAATAACTGGTCATAGCCATTTCTTTAATGAGAAAGCTAGCTTCTTCTGGGGTCTTGCTCCCTAAGGTACCTCCTGCTGTAGTATCAAGTAACTGTCTTGTGGACAGGTTCAACACATTATAGAAAGTCTAAATGATTATCCACTCGGGGAACCCATATTGAGGACATTTCTGCAGGAGCTCCATCGACCTATCCCATGTCCCAAATAGAGACTCTAATTTTGTTTGAACTAAAGAGAATATTTCATTCCTAAGTTTTGTAGATTTCCTGAAGGGGAAATATCGGGCAAGAAAGGCTTCTACAATCTCCTCCCATGTAGTGATCGATGATGTAGGTAATGAATGTAGCCATTGCTTCGCTATCCCTTTTAAGGAAAATGGTAAGGCTCTCAACTTGATAGCATTATCCGTAAGACCATTGATCTTAAACATGTCGCACAATTCCAAGAAGATCTCTATGTGATTGTTTGGATCCTCATCAGCCAAACCATAAAATTATGCCAACTGCTGTCACATTTGGGTAAATGCTGGCTTGTACTTAAAATTCAAAGTTGTAATCAGAAGCCGGACAATGCTAGATTGTGTGCCAAGAACTGCTGGTCTGGCAAAATCTGAGAGCGTCATCTATTGTTCATTCTGCTCTGTCATTCTATCTCAACTTGATTAGACTGTTCTTGCACAGGTTCTTTCCTCCTTCTATGAATTCTTCATTTAATGTCCGGATCTCCTTCAACCAATGGCGAAGGGTTTCCTCGAGTTATAATCTGGAGCTTGATAAGTGCTTGTGTGATAAGAATGCGAAGTATTATTTCCTTATGATGAGCATTACTTTTATCAGGTTTTAGCACTAATATGTGTGCATTTATTTTACTTTCATACATAAAGGGTTTTGAAGCCAAATGTCAAAGAAAGAAGCCAATGTAGGTCTTGAATGCACAATTTGGAGGAAATCTTGAGAAGGTTCAAACGCGAAGTCATAAGTCTGGTTCAAGATGCAAGAATGTGTGCCAACCTCCTTGTATTCAAGTTAGCACAATGATTTGGATGGCCACAAAGACAGTCACATTAGAATCTCCTGGCTTGTGCATTGATAGCAAGATCTTCACCAATGAAGTCGTTTATTAAAGAAACAAGGTGAACTACGATGTAAACGTGTGCCCATTTATGTTACCTTAATGAAAACATGGATTTGGGAGTGTTTCAGACTGTTATTGTATCAGGTTCTGCTCACAACCGGCTAAAAAAATGAAGTTTAGAGAATCCACATGGGCTTGTGGACATTATCCATGCCCATGTGGAATTTCCACAGGCCCATGTACTGTACACAATCGAGTATTGTGCGACCCCAATCACTGCTCCAAACTTTGAGCTAAAACCGACATTCATCCAAATGATTCAGCAGTCAGCGCAGTTCAACGGTTTGGCCGATGAGGACCCAAACAACCACATAGAGAACTTCTTGGAAGTTTGTGATATGCTGAAGATTAATGGTGTATCGGATGATGCTATTAGATTGAGGGCTTTCCCATTCTCTCTCAAGGGAAGAGCCAAGCAATGGCTTCATTCCTTGCCCAAATCCTCCATCATGACTTGGAATGAGATGGTCGAAGCTTTTCTTGTTAGGTAATTTCCTCCGGGGAAATTAGCCAAACTTCTCAATGAGATATTGTCATTTGTATAGATTGAGATGGAATCATTATTTGAGACATGGAAGCACTTCAAGGATCTTTTGCGGAGGTGCCCACAACACGGATTTCCTGAATGGATAATTATCCAAACCTTCTACAATGGGTTGAATCCGAGTACAAGGCAATTGCTAGATACCGCCGTACGAGGTACAATGTGGAGTAAAACCAAAGAAGAAGCTCAACAGTTAGTGGAAGACATGGCCATGAATAGTTATCAATGAAATGTGGGGAAAGCAAAAAGGTGGCCGGGCATCATGGAATAGTTACGGTAATCTCTTTGGCGACCGAAGTGGAATCATTGAGTAAGAAGTTAGATTTTCTAACTTCTAATAGGGTGGCGGCTGGGACTACTTGCACTGGGTGCGGTGGAAGACATGCTCCATCTGATTGCCCAATCTCTATTGGTGATGCATCTTCGGTGGAGAAAGTTAACTTTGTAGGTAATGCAATGAGAAACCAAGGAAATCCATATAGCAACACCTGCAATCCAGGTTGGAAGAATCATCCCAATTTTTTATGGAGCAACCAAGGACCACAAAAGGCCATGGCACCGCCAGACTTGCAACAACAACAAGCCCCGAACATGGGGAACTGAGTTTCAGGCTTGGAGACGCGAATGACCGATTTAGAGAAGGCCTTGACTAGATTTGTCCAATCGTCTAATACAAGGTTTCAATCAGTCGAGGCTACACTTCGCAATCACACTGCTTCCTTGAACAATCTTGAGAATCAAGTGGGGTAAATTGCGAAGTCTCTATCGGAGAGACCACAAGGAAGCTTGCCAAGTAATACAAAGACCAATCCTATAGAACATGTGAAGGCGGTCAGTATGAGAAGTGGTCGTGAGGTTGAGGGTAGGCTTCCGAGTGAGAAGCCCAATGTAGATGCAGCCAAGGTCATAGAGATTGAGGAGGGAGCAACAAAAGAGAAGGAGGTGGTGGCCCCACCTTTCAAGCAAAGAATCCCTTATTCCTCTAGATTGAAGAATGACCAAGAGGATCAACAATACAAGAAGTTCTTGAGTTTGTTTAAGCAACAACACATCAATATTCCTTTTATTGAGGCATTATCCCAAATGCCTAAATATGCAAAATTCTTGAAGACCTATTAAACAACAAGAGTAAATTGGAGGAGAGTGCCTCCATGATTCTAGATGCATCTTGCTCAGCAGTCTTGCAAAAGAATATGTCAAACAAGAAGAAAGACCTAGGAAGCTTCATGATTCCGTGCAACATTGGCAACTTGGGTGAGGAAATGGCATTTGGCGGACTCAGGGGCCAGTATCAACGTCATGCTATATTCCTTCTTTCAGAAGCTAGGATTGGGAGAGCCTAGGCTTGCTCGGATGACATTGCAATTGGCGAACCGAACATTGAGACATCCGAGGGGGATCATTGATGACGTGCTTGTCAATGTTGATAAATATATATTTCCTATAGATTTTGTGGTGTTGGACGTCGATGGGGATGCAGATGTTCCTTTGATACTTGGGAGGCCATTCTTGCGCACTTCCAAGGCATTGATCGACATGACAGCAGGAAGTTAAATTTGAGGGTTGGAGATGATAACTCACATACTGCCTCGCTGAAGCCTGCAACATTCTCTTAACTTTGATGATACTCTTTATTTTCTTGACACTACTGATGAAATTGTTGATGAATACATGAAGGAAATGTTTAATCCAGACCTGTACGAGGGTTTGTTTGACCAAGAGATGGACAATGAAGAAGAAATGATGCTTGGTCTAGAGGAACACGTACTATCTACTCCGGGAATCATGAAGAAGGTGCTCCGGAAGATGAAGAGGGCAAGGAGATGCCACAAGAAATGGCCCAAGGCTGTTAGAGATGTGCGTGAACTGAACAAGTTGGATGAACGTTTGTTAAGTGGTACCAAGCCAAATAACTCCCCCTCTACCTTCAAGAGACTTTTCTCATCATGTTTTCAAGTTATGGGTAAGAGGGCAACCTTCATCTATGAACCCCTGTGAGGTAAGACAAGGTGATAAGTGCTTGAGTAGACATATTTTTATATATGTTTTACATGCATTGAGCGTCATTTTTACTGTGGTTTATGTCTCATATTGTGTATTTGGTGTTCTTTTATGCATATAGGTTGTGAATGCCTTGAAGAGTAAAAAGGAAGCAAAGATAGGCTATAAAGACACAATGTTGGGAGTTCTTGTTCAATTCAAGGACCAAGACACGAGAGCAGTTGATAAACGTGGAGATGTGTGCCAACTTCCAAGAAGATTCAAGTCAATTCACCATTTGGAAGTGCACAAAGGCAGCCACATCTTCATATTCCTTCTCTTTGTGAAGATTGCAAGACCTCTCAAAGATACGTTGATGAAGAAAAGTTTTATAGCCTACCACATGGGCGTGTGCCCGGACATGTGGCCTTAAGAGAAGAGTGTTCGGATCGCGTTTTTGTGAAAAAGCATCGCAGCAATTTTTACCGCAGCGATGCATCGTAACAAAATCATCGCTCACGCGGCGCGTGGAAATTCTCGCGCCCGCGTGGAAATTCTTGCAGCCCACGCGGGCGCGTGGAAAATCCACACGGGCGCGTGAGGGCACGTGACAGACGCGATCTAAGGCCTATAAATAGCCGTTTTGCCCTATTCTTTCTCATCTTTTGTGCGGCTCTTGAGGGGTGAGACGGCTAGGGTTTGGAGAGGAGGTCTTTGCGTCTTTGGGGGCGCTTCGTCACCAACTTTGATCGATTCCTCCTCCGTCATAGCATCAAGGAAGCCACCGGTGAACCTAGCTTCGGAGTGGGTCCTTCAAGACGTCGAAGCTCTCCATCAAGGCCATCAGTTCATATATAAGGGGTTTATTTCTATGGTTTTAATGTACTTTCATTCATTGATGGTGTGTTTTGTATGTTGCTCCATGGAGGGCTTAAAACCCTAGAGGGTATTTGGGCTTGTGAACCCTAGGATTCTCATCTTTTGTGGATTTGCTTTGTGTTTCTATTTAATCCGAGTTTGATTAAGTTTCATTCTTGATTGTTTAATGCTTGCTTGCCTTATTGATCTTATGGTTATTTGGTTTGCATGATTTGTTGCCTTGGTGGGAGAGAGATCTCCATTAGGGTTAGAACCTCAAGATTGAAGAGGGTTGAGAGGGTGAGTCATGAGATAGTGAAGTGTCCCCTTTCCCCTCCGATTGGTGTATTCTATCTCCATTCCCTAAGCTCTATGCAACCATATTTGGTGGGAAGGCGTGAGATTGCTCGATTTCTCCGCGGGACCTTGTAGGGGGTTAGGATCCTTCGCCGGGAATTAGGGTTGGATCAATCTTTAGGAATTGGATACACGCTTTTGGAATCCGTGAGAGTGTTTTTTGCGGTCATATGTGGTGTGAGGTGTTGAGATTGAGCGATTTCTCCACCGGGACCTCGTAGGGGGACTAGTATCGGTGATCTAGAGATAGACCCGATTATGTTTGGATTTCCACGACTTAACTTACTCATCATAGAAACACTTTGCTTATCCGGTACCTAATACCGAATCCTAGGGGGAGCATTGCCCGAATACCCCACTTTTATCGATTGAGATTTCTCCTTCCATTTTACCCTTGTATATTCGTCTCCGGTGTTGATCTCTTCGCACATTAGATCACCATACTATCCCATTATCATTAGACTAGATAGCAGAGAAGAAGTTAGTACTAGTAGCCCTGTTCCCTGTGGATTCGACTACCCGACTCACCGGGTATTTATTACTTCGACACCCGTGCACTTGCGGTACATACACGCATATTCGGACGTGTCACAAGGTATGTCAAGCTTAGTGACGTTAAACAAGCACTTATTGGGAGACAACCCAAGTGTTTACTGTTTTCTTAGTTACTACTTTAGTGTTTGCATGAATAAAGTGTTCAGTGTTGGTGTCTATATGTTTTGACACATTGCTGTGTGTTTTCTTGTGGATTTTTTATGTCATCACTCTTTCATGTGGATATAAAGTGTTGAGTTGTGGTAATTTTCACTCTATAATGGTTTATACATGCTTGGAAAGAGTTTAGACGCAGTTTTAAGGTGTGTTTTGGGAGTATTAACATGCTGCCGTGCGATTTTCACGCCACACAGATACACACGGTCGTGGAGAATTTCCACAGGCTCATGTGGAATTGTGTAATACTATTTCTAGAGCTTCGTTGATCGTTTTCTCGTCAATTCATACAGGTATGGCACCTTATTCGAACAAGCATGAAGTTAAGCGTCCCAGAGAGACCCCACCCGAACCAGTACACATGGAATTCTAGAATCCCAAGCATCAGTCTCGCTTTGAAAGATTATCATCACTCAGTTTTGATCAGTCTCGCTTTGTGGTTTTGAGTGTGCTGAGAGAGATTCGGCGGGGTGATGAGCTATCTGATGAGATTGATAAGATGCTAGCAATAGGAAACTGAAGAAGATTATTGACTATCCGAGAGCCAACTTTTCATGCATTGACGCTAGAGGTGTTGGCATCTTTCGAGTTTGATCAGTCATAAGGGAGATTTGACACCGTGGATGCCATACGTTTCAGAGCATTCGGACGTCATTTTAACATTAGTGTCACTGAGTTTTCAATTCGTATGGGCTTGTATGACGAGACATATACAGATACTAAGGAGTATAGACAGTTGCCAATAGATTACCCTGGCACCTTGACCCCACCGCAAGCTTACCAAGCCTTAAGCAGATAGGGACAGTATGAATCAGGATTGTCCAGGGCCACATATTTGTCCTGGCTGAGCTATAGGTATTTATTCACCATCCTTAGCAGATCTGTGGATGACCGAGACAACCATACAAGAGTTTTGAGCCGGCAGCGGTTACTTTATTTGAATTCCATAGTCTGGACCATGCATCACTAGACTTATTCCGGGGATGGTCCTCATAGATGCTATTCAGGATGTCGAAAAGACAGTTATTCCTTCTCCGCTTGGACTTGATACTCTTAGGATGATGGGATTAGTACACAAATATGGGCCTAGAGTTTACATTTTGGCCACGTCCACCACTGAGAGTGCCAAGGGCGGAGGGGATGCAGCAGAGAATTCCACACCGATGGCGACCTAGACCTTGGGGCGCATGATTACCCTTTTTAGAGCCTATGATCCTATTTAGAGGCTGGAGAGCACTGTGAGTGTATTGTAGTCTGAGATCATCGAGATTCAGGTGATACAGTCAGCATAATATACCGAGATGGTGGCCAGTTTTGACGTGTTATAGCAGCTATTGATTGGCAGACCTCCAGCCCCTCCAGCATCACCCTCACCACCTCCATCGGCACCCTTTGATCTAGCACCACCATCAGCAGCAGAGCAGGGACCTGACAACCACGACACTTGATTCCGCTTTTCATTTCTTTACTTTTGCATTTTATTTTGGACATGTATTGATAAGTGCTTGTGCGATATGAATGCGAAGAGTTCTTTCCTTATGTTGAGCATTACTTTTCTCGGGGTTTTACACTAATATGTGTGTTTTTATGTTACTTTTATGCAGGTAGGGTTATGAAACCAATTATGAATGAAAGAAGCCAATGTAGATCACGATGCACCGATTTTGGATGAAATCTTGCTAAAGTTCAAATGCGAAGATATAAGTCAGGTGCTAGATGCTAGAGTGTGTGCCAACCTCCCCGTATTTGAGTTTGCACAACCATTTGGAGGGGCACAAGGGCAGTCACACTCAAGCATTCCAACTTATGCACATAGAACAAGATCTCCATCAACTTATCCATCATTGAAGAAGCAAAGTGATCCATGGCATAAACGTGTGGCCGTTTATGTTACCTCGATGAAAAGTGGATTCGGGAGTATTCTTGGTAAAGTAATGTAGCAGGGTACTGTAGCAAATCACTATAGCAAATCACTGTAGCGAATCTCTTTTCACAGCCAACCGAAAATCACAATTCCAGAGAATCCACACGGGCGTGTGGAAATTACCCACGGCCGTGTGGAAATTCCACAGGGGCGTGTGAAAAATCCACAGGACCGTGTGGATGCCCGATTGCAGCTTTATTTAAAGCTGATTTCAGCCCCGATTTCAGCATTCTTTTCTCCATCTTTTCCCCAACTAGAGAGAGGGTTTCGGCTAGGGTTTGGAGAGGTATTGGCTATGGTTTCGGAGAGGTTCTACGGCTCCAATATCGTTATTCCTTTGGAAGAAGGTTGGTAGGGGAGCTTTCGTCGAAGCGTATCCTATACCGAACCAGGGAATCATTGGACAACGAGTAGAGGACTTTCCACAAGGCCATCAACACGACTATCGAGAGGATTTCTCTATCGATTCATTGCTTTTACATTCTATTTCTTTGATTGTACTTAGCTCCATGGAGAGCTAAACACCTAGTGGGTACTTGAGTATTTGTGAACCCTAGGATGTATTTGTTTCATTGAATCTCTTTATTATGCTTTCAATTAATTGATGTTTGTTGTGAGTTCCAACCTTGAATACTTGATTGTATGAACATTTCCCCTACAGTGACACTAGGGTTGAGAGTTCTTGTTGGCAACCTTGTGAGTGAGTGACATACCACGAGCGTTAGACAAAGCTAGGTTGGAGAGGGTGGAGAGGGTGAGTCGAGAGTATAGGAGCGTCCCTTTTCCCTCCGATGTGATAGATTCTACCTCCGTTCGTCGAGTTCTTTGCGGCCATAATAGAGTGAATGGTCTAAGGGATGACCCTCCGCTTGGGCTTAGTTGCGCGTGTAACGGAGTGAAGTGTTGAGGTGATCTTAGTATCTAGGGCTTAATCCTGGTTAGGGACCTTTCACCTGGAGCAAAGGGTTAGGTCTATAATTAGGAAGAGATTTATATCTTGGAATCCCTAGAGCTCATTGCAACTCGATCCGTGTCCGAGGTTGAGAGGTTATCTAATCTTTCCTCCGGGACATGTATAGAGTTAGGCGTAGTTGACCTTAGATTTGGACTATGTATTTTAGGATTTCCACGACTCACCATTGCATTGATTAGGAAGCATAATATACGGTTTTTGTACTTGAAACGATTATCCTAGGCGGAGCATTATCCGAGTACCCCATCTTTATTGATTGCCTTACCTCCTTCTTTACTCGTGCTCTCTTACTTGTGTTTTTACTTTTAAGAATTGAATCATTGTCACACTTATCACTACTGATCTTTCACATAGCTAAGAAGCGGATTAAGTGTTTTTATTCGCTACTCCATGTGGATTCGATACCCGCTCATCCGGGATTATTACTTCAACAAACCCGTGCACTTGCGGGATATACGCAAGGGGACCTTGTCATGTATACTCAGAAAGGACTTTCCTTCTGAGTTTATTTTCATTTTGATGTTTCAAATTGTATTCATTGCTTCATCTTTTATATACTCAAGCTGTTTTATTTTGTTGAGCTTCACTAAATCCCCTTGTGTATGCGTGCAGATGGTCTTGTCAGTATGGGAACTGAGATCTAGTCATGGACACGGCCAAGGTGCTTCGGCACTTACATGCTCACATAGCCAATGGAGGTTCACCTTAGTTGCAATGATTGTATTCTTAAGTTTAGGAGAATTTTTAACATTGATTGTTCTAATGCTCTAATTCTTGCTTGAATTTCTAGGAATTTTTGCCTTGTTGACACTTGTTGCATTACTCACTCTTTAAACTCTTTTGGAAACTCAAGTTTGATGTTAAAGGAACTAGTTATAGTTGTTTCTTTTAATAAATATTTCAAAAAAAATTGAAAAAGGAAAAGAAAGAACTAAATAGTTTTATTTTTTTTAGTGTTGCTTGTTGGGTGGAAAGAGCTACCACCTATAAAGTATAAAGCTACTCTCATAAGTCGGATACTAGTTATGCCCTAATGAGAGAAAGAGCTATCTCATAGGATGAGTGAAAGCTACCACTCCGGTAGAAAGAGCTACCACCTCGAAAGTGTGAAAGCCATCTTAACGGCCGCTTTGGAAAGGACTACCTTAGAGGATGTGTGAAGTACGACCTTCTTTTTAATTTTTGTTACTTTTTTGTAGATAAATATGTCCCTTATACTTAGAACTTTGAGGAGTATACCTTGGGATGACTTGAGTGAGTTTAAACACACTTACATGACTTTGGGTTTGTTATCCTTTTTTTATTCAACTTTTTATCTAGAGCATTGATTTTTTCCGTATTTATTGTTGAATTTCCCTTACTAATGAATGCTCTCTTTGCATGGTTTTGTGAACCTAAGGCCAAGAACTTCCAATATTTCTTTCGTATATACTTCAATGTTTTAATGTTTGCTTGAGTACAAGCAAAAGCTTAATTGTGGGGGAGTTTGATAAGTGCTTGTGTAATAAGAATGTGAAGTATTCTTTCCTTATGATGAGCATTACTTTATCAGGTTTTAGCGCTAATATGTGTGCATTTATGTTACTTTCATGCGCATAGGGTTGTGAAGCCGAATGTTAAAGAAAAAAGAAAATATAGGTCGTGAACGCACTATTTGGAGGAAATCTTGACAAGGTTCAAACGCGAAGTCATAAGTCGGGTTCAAGATGCAAGAATGTGTGCCAACCTCCTTGTATTCAAGTTAGCACAATGATTTGGACAGGCACAAAGGTAGTCACATTCTAGTATCTCGGCTTGTGCATTGATAGCAAGATCTTCACCAATGAAGCTGTTTATTGAAGAAGCAAGGCGATCTACGATGTAAACGTATGCCTGTTTATGTTACCTCAATGAAAACATGGATTTGGTAGTGTTTCGGAGGGGTACTGTAGCAGGTTTTGTTCATAACGGCCGAAAAAGTGAAGTGCAGAGAATCCACATGGGCATGTGGACATTATTCACGCCCGTGTGGAATTTCCACAGGCCCGTGTGGAGAATTTAAAGTGGCATGTTTATGCCCGATTCCAGCACTATTTAAGTCTGATTTCAGCCCCGATTTCATAATTCTTTTTTCCATCTTTTCCTCAACTTAAGAGAGGATGGCGGCTAGGGTTTATAGAGGTATTAGAAAGGGATTTGGAGAGGTTCTATGACTCGACATCGTGCTCCATTTGGAAGAAGGTTAGTGGGAGAGCTTTCGTTGGCATCGATCCAGCGAGGTGTATACTAGGCTGAACAAAGGGACCTTTGGAAGAGTTGAGGCTTCTCCACAAGACCATCGTCACGACTATCGAAAGGGTTTTCTATAGATTACTTGCTTTTACATTTGATTTCATTGTTGATTGTAACTAGCTCCATGGAGAGCTAAACCCCTTAGTTTGCACTTGGATTTATGAACCCTAGGATGTATTTGTTTCATTAAACCTTTTATTATGCTTCCATTAACTGATGCTTTAATTAAGTTCCAATCTTGAATGTTTGATTAAATGAATACTCCCTTAGAGTGACACTAGGGTTGAGAGTTCTTGTTGGTAACCCTTGTGGGTGAGTGACACACCATGAGAGTTAGACAAAGCTAGATTGGAGAGGGTTGAGAGGGTGAGTCAAGAGGTAGTAGAGCGTCCCCTTTCTCTTCCGGTGTAATTTATCCTACCTCAATTTCCTCAAGTTCTTTACGCTCATAGTAGAGTGAATGGGCTAAGGGATGACCTTTGACACGTCCGAAAATGCGTGTGTAAACCGCAAGTGCACGGGTGTCGAAGTAATAATTACCCCGGTGAGTGGGTAGTCAAATCCACAGGGAACAGGGCTACTAGTACTAACTTCTTCTCTACTTTCTAACCAAATGATAAATGAAAAGGTGTGGTGATCTAATGTGCGAAGAGATGAACACCGGAGACGAATATGCAAGGGTAAAATGGAAGGAGAATCTCAATCAGTAAAAGTGGGGTATTCGGGCAATGCTCCCCCTAGGATTCAGGTATTAGGTACCGGATAAGCAAAGTGTTTCTATGATGAGTAAGTTAAGTCGTGGAAAGCCAAACATAATCGGGTCTATCTCTAGATCACCGATACTAGTCCCCTACGAGGTCCCGGTGGAGAAATCGCTCAATCTCAACACCTCACACCACATATGACCGCAAAGCACTCTAGGGATTCCAAACTGTGTATCCAATTCCTAAAGATTGATCCATCCCTAATTCCCGGTGAAGGATCCTAAACCCCTACAATGTCCCGGCGGAGAAATCGAGCAATCTCACGCCTCCCACCAAATATGGTTGCATAGAGCTTAGGGAATGGAGATAGAATACACCAATCGGAGGGGAAAGGGGACACTTCACTATCTCATGACTCACCCTCTCAACCCTCTTCAATCTTGAGATTCTAACCCTAATGGAGATCTCTCTCCCACCAAGGCAACAAATCATGCAAAACCAAATAACCATAAGATCAATAAGGCAAGCAAGCATTAAACAATCAAGAATGAAACTTAATCAAACTCGGATTAAATAGAAACACAAAGCAAATCCACAAAAAGATGAGAATCCTAGGGTTCACAAGCCCAAATACCCTCTAGGGTTTTTAGCCCTCCATGGAGCAACATACAAAAACACACCATCAATGAATGAAAGTACATTAAAAACCATAGAAATAAACCCCTTATATATGAACCGATGGCCTTGATGGAGAGCTTCGACGCCTTGAAGGACCCACTCCGAAGCTAGGTTCACCGGTGTCTTCCTTGATGCTATGACGGAGGAGGAATCAATCAAAGTTGGTGACGAAGCGCCTCAAAGCCGCAAAGACCTCCCTCTCCAAACCCCTAGCCGTCTCACCCCTCAAGAGCCGCACAAAAAGATGAGAAAGAATAGGGCAAAAACGGCTATTTATAGGCCTTAGATCGCGTCCCGTCACGTGCCCTCACGCGCCCGTGTGGATTTTCCATGCGCCCGCGTGGGCTGCAAGAATTTCCACGCGGGCGCGCGGAATTTCCATCCGGCCACGTAAACAGTATTTTGCTACAGTACTGTCACAGTGAAGTTGCTACAGTAAGATTTCTACAGTGCTTTTCACGAAACGCGGTCCAAACACTCTTTTCTTGAGGCCACATGTCCGAGCACACATCCATGTGGTAGGCTATAAAACTTTTCTTCATCGACATATCTTTGAGAGGTCTTGCAATCTTCACAAAGAGAAGGAACATGAAGATGTGGCTGCCTTTGTGCCCTTCCAACTAGTGAATTGACTTGAATCTTCTTGGAGTTGGCACACATCTCCATGTTTATGAACTGCTCTCGTGTCTTGGTACTTGAATTGAACAAGAACTCCCAACATTGTGTCTTTATAGCCTATCTTTGCTTCCTTTTTACTCTTCAAGGCATTCACAACCTATATGCATAAAAGAACACCAAATACACAATATGAGACATAAACCATAGTAAAAATGATGCTCAATGCATGTAAAACATATATAAAAAATATGTCTACTCAAGCACTTATCAACCTTCTACAGGGGCTTAGTTGCAGAGGCAACAAAGTGAAGTGTTGAAGTGATTTTAGCACCTAGGGCTTAATTGTAACTAAGGACCTTCCACCTGCACCAAAGGGTTAGGCTTACATCTAGGAAGAGGATTTTTACTTGGAATCCTTAGAATTCATTGTGTTTCTGTACGAGTGCGAGGTGTTGAGATTGTTTGATTTCTCCTCCGAGACATGTATAGAGTCAGGCATGGTTGACCTTAGATTTGGGACCATGTATTGAAGGATCTACATGAACCGATTGTCCTAGGCGGATCAATATCCAAGTACCCCATTTATATCGATTGCCTTAGCTCTCATTTACCTGTACTTCTCTTTCTTGTCTCTTTTATTTTTGTTTACATTACATCTTGTTAACAAAACCATTATTCTTCTTTCACTTTGTTAAGAAACAATTTAAGTAGTTTTATTCTCTACTCCCTGGGGATACGATACCCAATCACCTGGGATTTTATTACTCGATAAACACATGTACTTGCGGGACATACGCAAGGGGCGTTGTCAGAGCTGTAGCCAAAGAAAGAAAAACAAATCAGAACGATGGAAGAATAAGAAGATATGAAATAGAACGAGTGATGAATAGTTAAAATAGCAAATTGCAAAGTGTTTCTAAAATGCCTACTCCCCAGCAACGGCGCCAAAAACCTAACAAATCGCCTTTTCACGTGTGCACCGCAAGTGCACGGGTTTGTCAAAATAATAATACCTCGGTGAGTAGGTAGTGGAATCCACAGGGAATAGTGATTTGAAATACGAAGATTGGTATTTAACTATGATGAAGATGAATCGATAATGATGTGAATAAGAAATAATGCAAATAGAAATAAGAAACGAAGAAGGAGGCACAAGTAAAAGATAGGAGAGGGAATCGATGATAAATGGGGTACTCGGACATTGCTCACCCTAGGACTATTGTTTCAAGTGCAAGATCAATCATTATGTTCCTTAACTAATGCTTAATGAGTTGTGGAGATCCTTAAACACACAGTCCCAAAACTTACGGTCAACCATCACTAACCCTACACTATACCCCAGTGGAGAAAACTCTCAGTCTCGACATCTCACACTGTTCTAAGTTGCTTTAGGCTCTAGGGATTCTAACTGATAAACCCTATTTCCTAAAATAGATCTAATGATTTTTGGTCCAGGCGAAAGACCACTAGTCACAATTAAGCCCCAGATACTAAGGATTACTTTAACACTTCACTCTATTGCTTGCGCACCTAAACCCCAGCGGAGTTTGTCTCTTAGCACTTAACTCTATTATGACCCCATAGAACTCTTGGAATGTGGAGGTAGGACAAATCACACCGGAGGTGAAAGGGGACATTCCGCTACCTCTCAACTCGCCCTCTCAACCCTCTCCAATCTAGTATTGTCTAACCCTCATGGTGAGTCCGTCATCCACAAGGATTACCAAAATGGATTCTCAACCCTAGTGTCACTCTAACAGAAAATTAACTCAACAAGAATTAAAGAATAGAACTCAATTAATAATATCATCCTAGGTTTTACAAGCCCAAGTACCCACTAGAGGTTTAGCTCTCCATCGAGAAAAATACAATCAATAATGAAATCAAAAGTAAAAATATCAAATCCGTGAATAAAACCCCTTGGTGTTTGTGTTGATGGACTTGTAGAGTGGCCGCGTCTTCTGCGAAGGTCCCCTCGTCAAGCCTAGGGCACACCTCGCCGGATCAGTACCAACGAAAGTAATCCCGATAACTCTCTTTCAAAGGAAAGGCGATTTCAAAGACCGTAAACCCCTACAAAACCTAGCCAAAGCCTTTCCAAACCCTAGCCGTGGGCGCTTCCAAATATGGAGAAAAGATAGCCAAAAGATGGAAAAAAAGGATTCTAAAAATCGAATCGAAATAGCGACTTAGATAGGGGCTCGAATCGGGCATCCACACGCCTGCTGTGAATATCCGAAAGAATCGATTTTTTTGCGGTCTGTGAATATCGATTCATTGCTTTTACATTCTATTTCTTTGATTGTACT